>NW_026539258.1:0-76664 GCF_027791375.1 Indicator indicator | reverse complement strand
AGCCCTCAGCAGCATAGAATCATGGCTGGGTTGGGTAGGAAAGGGTCCTCAGAGCTCCTCCAGTCCGACCCCCTGCAGTCAGCACTGGTTTGGACTGGGTTGTAGAGCTTGGGATCTCTTGTTGTCATAGAACCATGCAATGGTTTGGGTGGGAAGGGACCTTCACAGCTCCTCCAGTCCAACCCCCTGCAGTCCCCAGGGACAGCCCCAACCACAGCAGGTTGCTCACAGCCCCAAACAACCTGACCTGCAATGGTGCCAGCCATGGGGCAGCTCTCACCTCTCTGGGCAGCCTGGCACAGGCTCTCCCCACCCTCAGGGGCAAACATTTCTCCCTTCTCTCCACTCTCAATCTGCCTCTTTGAGTTCAAACCATCCTCCCTTGTCCTGTCCCAACAGACCCTGCTCAAAGCTCTCTCCCCAGCTTCCTTCCAGGTCCCTTGGAGCACTGCAAGGCCACCAGAAGGTCTCCCTGGAGCCTTCTCCTCCCCAGGCTGCACAACCCCAACTCTCTCAGCCTGGCCTCCCAGCAGAGCCCTTCCAGCCCTGCCAGCATTGCTGTGGCCTCCTCTGGCCCTGCTCCAGCAGCTCCCTGTCTGTGCTGTGCTGAGGGCTCCAGAGCTGCCCCAGCACTGCAGGGGAGGTCTCAGCAGAGCACAGCAGAGGGGCAGAATCCCCTCCCTGCCCCTGCTGCCCACACTGCTGGGGCTTCATGCAGCAGGTCTTGGTGTAAATCCTGCCCTCAAGATCATGTCTCAGCTGTGGGCTACTCAACCCTGTGCCAACAAGCTCCACACTCCAGCTCACCTCTGTGACCCTGGGCTGTCAACTCTTGTCCCTGTCTGGTTTCAGCCACGTTTGCTCCATGCTCTGTGCAGCAGAAAAAGGGCTGAGCAGGACTCCTGTCACTACAGGGTGACTTCATGTCACCACCTTTGCCACCATCCATGCCAGGAGTGAAAAGCAAGTGCCCTGATGCCTCCTCCCCTGCAGAGTGAGATCCTCCTGCTCCATCATGCTGTGATTCCCACCATGCTGACCTGACTCCTTAATCCCAGTGTCCTGCTGGGAACTGACTCACCCAGACCATTTTAGCAGGCAACAGAAAGCGATCCCCAGAGGATCCCAGAGCTCTTCTTCCTCTGCTGCTCTCTTCTCCAGCTCCACAGAAACAGATAAGAAACCTTCCTGGGTAGCTCAAGACCCCCAGACTTTCCCATGGATTATCTGCAGCCCAGTTGTGTGTTATGGAAGTCATAGAATGATGGAATTGTTTGGGTTGGAAAAGCTCTCCAAGATCATCCAGACCAACACCAACCCAACCCCACCATGGCCACCAAGCCATGGCCCCAAGTGCCATGGCCACACCTTGCTTGGACACCTCCAGCCATGGGGACTCCACCACCTCCCTGGGCAGCCTCTTCCAATCCCTGACCAGGGATTGTTTACCCAAGGGCTGTGTGGGCTGTGATGGGAGACAAAATCAGAGAGTCACAGAATGTTGGGGTTGGAAGGGACCTCTGGCAGCCTCTTCCAATCCCTCACCACTCCTCCAGCAAAGAAATTTTTCCTCCTCTCCAACCTAACCCTCCCCTGGCACAACTTCAAGCCATTGCCTCTCAGCCTGTCTGATACTAGGGAGAAGACAGCAGAGAGCTGAAGTTGTAGAACTTCATCTTTTCACCTTGGATTTCTTTTCAGACTGACTGAGAACTGAGTTTTTTTCTCCTGCTTGGGCCACATATCTCCCAGAGTCGCCACCTTGGTAGGCACAACCTGTGAGCTGGAACACTTTGTGCTGCTACTTGCATTGGGTCACAGCAAACCAAGGACTCTGCCACTGCTGCCCAGTGGTGTCACAAAGCCATTCATGAGGCCATGAGGTTCCTCTTCTTAGAATCTCAGAACTGCCTGGACTGGAAAAGATGATTGAGTGCAAAAGATGATTGAATGTAAAAGATGATTGAGTGCAAAAGATGATTGAATGTAAAAGATGATTGAGTGCAAAAGATGGCTGAGTGCAAAATTTGATTGAGTGCAAAAGATCATTGAGTGAAAAAGATCACTGGGGGCAAAAGATCACTGAGTGCAAAAGATCACTGGGGGCAAAAGATCACTGAGGGCAAAAGATCATTGAGTGCAAAAGATCACTGGGGGCAAAAGATCATTGAGTGAAAAAGATCATTGAGGGCAAAAGATCACTGGGGCAAAAGATCACTGAGTGCAAAAGATCACTGAGTGAAAAAGATCACTGAGGGCAAAAGATGATTGAGTGCAAATGATCACTGAGGGCAAAAGATCACTGAGGGCAAAAGATGATTGAGTGAAAAAGATCATTGAGTGAAAAAGATGATTGAGTGGAAAAGATCATTGAGGGCAAAAGATCATTGAGTGAAAAAGATCACTAAGGGCAAAAGATCACTGAGGGTAAAAGATCAGAGTCCAAAAGATCACTGAGTCTAAAGGTTATTGAGTCCAAAAGATCTCTGAGTGCAATCATTCATCTAACACTGAGAAGTCCTTGACCAAGCCCTGCCCCCAGCACCACACCTACATGACTCTTCAACACCTCCAGGGATGGGGATTCCACCACCTCCCTGGGCACCCTGTGCCAGTGTTTTCAGAACCCTTTCAGGGCAGTAAATTCTTCTTAATGTCCAACCTGAACCTCCCCTGGGGCTACTTGAGGCCATTTCCTCCTGTCACAGAATCACAGAATCAACCAGGTTGGAAAAGACCTCAGAGATCATCAAGTCCAACCTGCTGCCTATTACCTAACACCTCCTGCCAACCAAACCCTGGCCCCAAGTGCCACATCCAACCTTTTTTTGAACCCCTCCAGGGATGGTGACTCCACCACCTCCCTGGGCAGCTCATCCCATGGCCAATTCCTCTTTCTGTGAAGAACTTTCTCCTCACCTCCAGCCTGAACTTCCCCTGTGCCTTTTTCCTTGGGAGCAGAGCCCAACCCCCACCTGGCTCCAACCTCCTCTCAGGAGCTGTAGAGAGCAATGAGGTCTCCCTCAGCCTCCTCTTCTCCAGGCTGCACACCCCCAGCTCCCTCACCTGCTCCTCCCCAGCCCTCTTCTCCAGACCCTTCCCCAGCTCTGTTGCCCTTCTCTGGCCCTGCTCCAGCCTCTCAATGTCCTTCTTGGAGTGAGGAGCCCACACTGCTTGCTTAGAAATGCTGATCAAACCTGGGTTTGTTGTCACCTCACTTGCTTCAGCTCTTCTCTCCACCCAGATCATTCACTTATCTGCCATGGGATCCTTCCTGCTTCCCTTTCTTCCTTGGAGGTCTCTTGGGTGGTCTGTTCTAGCTGACAGCTCTCATGCCTGCTCCTGCTCCTCCTTCTCACAGGGTTGGGTGATTCCAGGAATGAAGGACAGCTCAGAGCACCAGACAAGGATGGTCCTCAGCTCTGAGCAATGAAAGGTGACAACCAAAAGGGCTCTCCAGGATGGGCTGCTCTGCAGCAGAGACCATCTGTGGCCTCCTTTAAGGAACCAAACAGGAATAACTCAATGCCTTTGGTTTCCTTCCCATGTGTGGCAGGTTTGGATATCCCTGGCTCTGATCCAGGGGAGAAATGCCAAGGCCAGTGAGCCACCAGCTCCATTGCCACCCTGTGTGCTGGTGAGAGGACTCAAACCTTCATCCCTCTGCTCTGCCCTGGGGAGACTACACCTGGGATGCTCTGTCCAGTTTTGGGCTCCCCAGTTTAAGAGAGACAGAGACCTGCTGGAAAGAGTCCAGTGGAGGCTGTGAGGATGGTGAAGGGACTGGAACAGCTCTGCCATGAGGAAAGGCTGAGAGCCCTGGGGCTGTTTAGTCTGGAGAAGAGAAGGCTGAGAGGGATCTGATCAATGTCTATCAGTATCTGAGGGGTGGGGGGAAGAGGAAGGGGCCAGGCTGTGTGTGGTGGTGCCCAGGGATAGGACAAGGAACAAACACAAGCTGGAACCCAGGAAGTTCCACTTCAGCATGAGGAGAAACTTCATTAGTGTGAGGGTGCTGGAAGCCTGGAGCAGGCTGCCCAGAGAGGTTGTGGAGTCTCCTTCTCTGGAGCCTCTCATAACCATCCTGGATGTGTCCCTGGGTGATCCTGCTCTGGCAGGGGGGGTTGGACTGGATGATCTCCAGAGGTCTCTTCCACCCCCAGACATTCTGTGATTCCCCAGCATGAGCTAGGAGTTGATTGAGAAGCACCAGCAGGAAGGGTGCCCCAGGCTCACCCACCCCTTATACCTCTTTTGGAGGCCAGGAGCTGGGCAGAACAACAACCACAGGGACAAGCTGGCAGCCAGCCTTGGTAGAGACCTACCCAGGACAGGGCAGGGAAGAGAGAAGGAACAGTCTTGGCACATGGGGAGAGACAGCTGATAAACAGAGCAGCAGAGCTTGGGTACACAGGGGTTAGTCAGAGGCTGCTGAGATGCCTGAGGAATGCTCCAGCCTCTGCTGTCCCCTTGTTTGTGATTTCCTCTCAGCCTGCCCCAGCTGCTGACATGTGGAGCTTGCTCTCCCTCCAGACCTTGCCACGACAAGAGGACAAGCTTGGATGTGACACTGAAGTGCTAATTGGCTTCCCCCCTGGTGCTGAAGGGCTCATTGGGAGGGATCTCTGCTTTCCATGATGCCTCCTTCCACACAGAGCCACCAGGAACTGCATGCAACACAGCGTCACAGACTGTTAGAGCTTGGAAGGGACCACCAGAGCTTTCACTCCATGTGCTGGGCTGCAGCCAGAGCAGGGAGAGCAGCAGCACAGGGAGGGGATTCTGCCCTCTGCTCAGACCCCACCTGCAGCACTGCCTCCAGCTCTGGGGCTCCCAGCACAGGAAGGACCTGGAGCTGCTGGAGATTGGCCAGAGGAGGCCATGAAGATGATCAGAGGGCTGGAGAAGCTCCTGCTGGGACAGGCTGGGAGAGTTGGGGCTGTTCAGCCTGGAAGAGAGAAGGCTCCAGGGAGACCTCAGAGCAGTCTTCCAGTACCTGAAGGGGCTCCAGGAGAGCTGGGGAGGCACTTGGGACAAGAGCTGGGAGTGCCAGGATGAGGGACAAGGGCTTTGAGCTGGGAGAGAGGAGATGGAGAGTGGAGATGAGGAAGAAATTCTTTGCAGTGAGGGTAGGGAGACATTGGCACAGGTTGCCCAGGGAGGCTGTGGCTGTCCCCTCCCTGGAGGTGTTCAAGGCCAGGCTGGATGAGGTCCTGAGCAAGCTGAGCTGGTGGGAGGTGTCCCTGCCCATGGCAGGAGGTTGGCACTGGCTGAGCTTTCAGGTCCCTTCCAACCCAACCCAGTCTGTGATTCACTCACCAGCAACACAAAATGGAGATGAATTAATTACTGCATGGCCAAGAAGTGAATTTGGCTGCTGGGTGCAGAGAAGTTAGGGCAAAGCTCAGGGCTATTTTGGGCTGTTTATAAACTGCTCCCTAGTTACCCAAGTTTGCCCTTTTCATCACTAAGAAGATGTTATTATGTAGTTACAATATCTCTAAATATACTCCCTGGCCCCAGTATTGAGAAGGGACTGGGGGTGCCTGGAGCTTGTCCAAGAACAGAGCAGTGACTGCAAGAAGAACTTTGAGCTGGGCAGAAACTGAACCTGGAGCAGAAACCTTTCCTTTTAAACAAAAAAATCTCTTCCTTGGCACCCTGCAGAAGTTCCTGCATGTCCCAGCTGCATGTCTGCACCCCAGCAGCCACCCCACAAAGCAAGGGTGAAGGAGGGAGGGAAGGACAGGAGGGAGGAGGAAAAATCATGGAGACAGAGGAGGAGCTGCTGCTGGCCCCATGGGGATGCTGTCCCATCCCAGTCCTGGTCCCAGCAGGGAGCTGGTGGCTGATGGCACTGCAGGGGCTGTGAGCTGTCCCCTCCCAGCTCTCCAGAATGAGTTTTAGCAATAACAACAAAGCCTGAAGTGCCAGCACAGGGCTGAAACAGGGAATCCCTAATATCTTCCCTCCCTAACTGAGGGGCTGGAGTGTGTCCAGAGAAGGGTGACAGAGCTGGGGAAGGGTCTGGAGAAGAGGGCTGGGGAGGAGCAGCTGAGGGAGCTGGGGGTGTGCAGCCTGGAGAAGAGGAGGCTGAGGGAGACCTCATTGCTCTCTGCAGCTCCTGAGAGGAGGCTGGAGCCAGGTGGGGCTTGGGCTCTGCTCCCCAGTCTCAGTGATAGAAGGAAACATCCTGAAATTGTGCCAGGGGAGGATTAGGTTGGAGAGGAGGAAAAATTTCTTTGCTGGAGGAATGTTCAGGGATTGGAAGAGGCTACCCAGGGAGGTGGTGGAGTCCCCATGGCTGGAGGTGTCCAAGCAAGGTGTGGCCATGGTACCTGGGGCCCTGGTTTGGTGGCCATGGTGGGGTTGGGTTGGTGCAGGACTGGATGAGCTCTGAGGGCTTTGCCAACCCAAACAATTCCATAATTCCATGATTTTATAATATCTTCCCTCCATCCTCAGTGCCTTCATGCAAGGCAGTTATGGACCTGTAAACTCTCTGTAGTCCAAGCTCCTGTCTCTTCCTGCTGAAGAGACATCACAGACGCAGGATAACATCTTCCACATGTCCTTAGGGCCAGCCCCACTGGAGGCACCTTCCATTCCTTCTCTACCCTTGTGGCTGTGCTTCTCTCCCCTGCTTGTGCATCTGCTTCTCACTCACAGAGGTTTTTCCTCAAGGTGTTTAACCAGGGGCTGTGTGGGATGTGGTGGGAGACAACATCACAGAGGCACAGACTGGGAGGGGTTGGAAGGGACCTCTGGAGAATATTGAGTCCAATCTCTCTGCCAAGCCAGGGTCACCTGGAGAAAGTCACACAGGAGCACACCCAGGCAAGTTTGGAATGTCTCCAGAGATGGAGACTCCACCACCTCTCTGGGCAGCCTCCTCCAGGGCTCCAGCAGCCTTAAACTAAAGAAGTTCCTCCTCATGTTTTGCTGGAACTTCTGATAGAATCAGAGAATCAGAGAATTGTTTGGACAATGCCAGCCATGGGGACTCCACCACCTCCCTGGGCAGCCTCTTCCAATCCATGAACACTCCTCCAGCAAACAATTTTTTCCTCCTCTCCAACCTAACCCTCCCCTGGCACAATTTCAGGACATTTCCTCTCCTTCTATCACCTGAGACTGGGGAGCAGAGCCCAACCCCCACCTGGCTCCAGCCTCCTCTCAGGAGCTGCAGAGAGCAATGAGGTCTCCCTCAGCCTCCTCTTCTCCAGGCTGCACACCCCCAGCTCCCTCAGCTGCTCCTCCCCAGCCCTCTTCTCCAGACCCTTCCCCAGCTCTGTTGCCCTTCTCTGGCCCTGCTCCAGCCTCTCAATGTCCTACTTGGAGTGAGAGCCCCAAAAACTGAACCCACTTCAAGTCTGTGCCTGTTACCCATTGTCCTGTCACTGGGCACTACTGAAAAGAGACTTTTCCCACTGGAAGTTGGGGAGGAGGAGCAGGGAGGGACACGGAGAGGGCGATGCCTGCGTTCGGCTGGGGACTGCGACCTGCCCTGGGTGTGCAGCTCCAGGGCTGCTGCTGGCAGGCACGAGAGCTTTGCTGCCTGCTGCAGTGTGAAATCCTCTGATATGAGAGAGGGGTTTGTCAGCAGAGCTCTCTGTGCTCTGAGCAGCTGGGAGAGAGCTTGGGAGCCGCCTGGGATGCTCCGGATGGCTCCAGGGTCTCACTGCACCCTGCAGCAAATCGCAGCCCTGCGGCTTCCTGGGCTGCAGGGAATCATTGTTGGCTTCCTGGGCTGGGTCCTGTGATTGCTTCTATGGTCCAAGGATCCCATCCCATCCCATCTCACAGATTCCTGGAACCCCAGTATGGTGAGGGGTTGGAAGGGACCTCCGGAGCTCAGCCAGTCCAACCCCCCCCTGCTCCAGCAGGGCACCCACAGCAGCTTGCCCAGGGGCACAATGCCCAGGGGGGGTTGGAAGCTCTCCACACAAGGACACTCCACAACCTCTCTGGGCAGCCTGCTCCAGGCCTCCAGCACCCTCACACCAAAGAAGTTTCTCCTCCTGCTCAGCTCCAACCTCCTGGGTGCCAGTTTGTGCCCCTTGCCCCTTGGCCTGTCCCTGGGCACCACTGCCAAGAGTCTGCCCCCAGCCTCTTGCCCCCCACAGCTCCTTTGTCTCTTGCTGAGCATTGCTCAGCTCCCCTCTGGGGCTGCTCTTCTGCAGGCTCTCAGCCCCAGGGCTCTCAGCCTTTGCTCCTTACAGAGATGCTCCAGGGCCCTCAGCATCTTTGGAGCCCTCAACCATCCCACCGTGGTGCCCCTCAGGGCAGAAAACTCCCTGCTCCCCCCCTACAGGGGCTGACCTGCCTGCGCTGTCAGCTGGCATTTCCTAGGTGCTAATCCCAGGACCCAACAATGCCAAGGAGGAAGGGGTGGAGGATATTTTTTTCTTGGCCCCCAGGGATTGAAATAGAAGAAGAAAGTCACTTCTGCCATCTCCAGTTACTGCAATGCAATCTAACTGGGCCAGGTTCACTGACAGATCTGCCCAGCAGCCAACCTGCTTTGTCTTCCATGGCCCCAGGCTGCAGGAGTTCAAGGGAGAGCACAAGGGGCTCCTTGCTCAGCCCCTCCATGGCTGTCCTCCCCACCAGCTGGAACTGGATACCCTCTCCTGGTGCCTCTCCTCCCTGTGCCATCCCTTGCCACCATCCCAAGTCCTCTCCCCACCCCCTCACACACACTCTCAGCCGTCTTGCAGACATTCAGAGCTCCACCAGCCCACTTCCCACCTCTCTTTTTCCACACCACACCAATTTCCTCCCTTCCTCCTGTTCATGAGCACTTCCCCATCACAATTCCCAGCCCAGTCCTCCTCTTCCCAGAGTTAGAAAAAAACCAGCACCACTTGAGAGGCTGAACCCAGGAGCCCTGCCTGAAGAAGCAGTTGTTTCAGTCCCCCAGCACACAGCACTTCCAGTCCCCAGCCCCTTGAACTTTCAGTCCCCCACCCCTGGCACTTTCTATCCCCCAGACCATGGCACTTACAGTCCCCCAGCACACAGCAGTTTCAGTCCTCAGCCCCTGGCACTTTCAGTCCTCAGCCCACAGCAGTTTCAGTCCTCAGCCCCTGGCACTTTCAGTCCTCAGCCCACAGCAGTTTCAGTCCTCAGCCCCTGGCACTTTCAGTCCCCAGCCTCTGGCACTTCCTATCCCCAAACCCATGGCACTTTCAGTCCTCAGCCCCTGGCACTTTCAGTCCCCAGCTTCTGGCACTTTCAGTCTTCAGCCCCTGGCACTTTCAGTCCCCAGCCCACAGCAGTTTCTGTCCCCAGCCCACGCCAAACCACATATAGAAGGTGAAGCCTGCAAGTGCCTTGTCCTCAAGGCCAGAGGGAAGCTCCCTGGCAGGGTGGGGGGAACTCTTTAACCCCTTGCTCGGGTCCCCAGACTAAACACCCATTTCTCTCAGAGCTGCCATTTGCATCTTTTTCTCCCTTCTTTCTCCCAGGGCCTGGTCAGGAGGTGGACCCTGCTGTAACAACCTCCAAGTGCATCCAGAAAGAGCCATTTCCAAGGGCCCACAAGCTGGATCCCTGAGCTGGCAGATCCAGGGCACTGCTGGGTGACCTGGATAAGGAATCTGAGCCAGAGCTGCCCAGTAAGAGGAGTATCCACATAAGCCTCCTGCTCCTCAGCCCTCTCCCACCACAGCAGATGTGAATCCAACCTGGAACATGAAACCTGCTCCATGACTCCACAGCTAAATATCTGCCCAGGCTCCTTCTTGCACTTTCTGGCTCAGCCTGCCATGAAAAAGAGAAAGGAAAGAAATAAAGAAAGAAGGAAAGAAAGAAAGAAAGAAAGAAAGAAAGAAAGAAAGAAAGAAAGAAAGAAAGAAAGAAAGAAAGAAAGAAAGAAAGAAAGAGAAAGAAAGAAAAAGAAAGAAAGAAAGAAAAAGAGAGACAAAGAAAGAGAGAAAGAAAGAAAGAGAGAAAGAAAGAGAGAAAGAGAGAAAGAGAGAGAAAGAGAGAAAGAGAGAGAGAGAGAAAGAGAGAAAGAAAGAGAGAGAGAAAGAAAGAGAGAGAGAAAGAAAGAGAGAAAGAAAGAAAGAAAAAGAGAGAAAGAAAAAGAGAGAGAAAGAAAGAGAGAAAGAGAGAAAGAGAGAGAGAGAGAAAGAAAGAAAGAAAGAAAAAGAAAGAAAGAAAAAGAAAGAAAGAAAAAGAAAGAAAGAAAGAAAGAAAGAAAGAAAGAAAGAAAGAAAGAAAGAAAGAAAGAGAAAGAAAGAAAGAAAGAAAGAAAGAAAGAAAGAAAGAAAGAAAGAAAGAAAGAAAGAAAGAAAGAAAGAAAGAGAAAGAAAGAAAGAAAGAAAGAAAGAAAGAAAGAAAGAAAGAAAGAAAGAAAGAAAGAAAGAAAGAAAGAAAGAAAGAAAGAAAGAAAGAAAGAAAGAAAGAAAGAAAGAAAGAAAGAAAGAAAGAAAGAAAGAAGGAAAGAAAGAAAAAGAAAGAAGGAAACCAGATGCTTGCCAGCCTCCCACGCAGGGAGCACACAGCAAATGCCCTGAGTGCAGAGGTCAATCAATGTTCCAGAGAGGAGGGTTTGGATCCCACTAAAGCAAGGCACAAAAAGAGCAGAGGGACAGGCAGGAAGATTTCTAACTCCAAGCAAGCTCTTGGAGGACTTGCCAGGTGCAGAGGAGGAGAGAAATGCACCCAGGGGAGAAGAATGAACTTCGACTGAGCCCCAAACCATCAGCCTGGGCTCAAACCACAAAGCAGCACAGTCTTGGGTTTGAGTCCACAAGAACCAGAGACTGTTCAAGCCTCTGCACAGGAGGAGCTGGAGGGACCGAGAGCCTGGAGAACTATGAAGGTAAAAAAAAAAAAGGAGGGGAAAGGAACACAGCCTGTGGGATCCCCTTGACTGCACCAGCCCTCCAGCAGTGTTCTGGGAACACCATCCCTGGGAGCACCATCCCTGGGACTACCATCTCAGGGAGCACCACCTCAGGGAGTACCATCTCTCGCAGCACCATTCCTAGGAACACCATCTCTGGGAGCATCATCTCAGGGAACACCACCTCAGGGAACACCACCCCAGGGAATAGCCATCTTAGGGAGCACCATCCCTGGGAGCACCACCCCTGGGAGCTCCACCTCAGGGAGCACCATCCCTGGAAGCACCATCCCTGGGAGCACCATCCCTAGGAACATCACCTCAGGGAACACCACCCCAGGGAATAGCCATCTCAGGGAGCACTATCCCTGGGAGCACCACCCCTGGGAGCACCATGCCTGGAAGCACCATCCCTGGGAGCACCATCCCTAGGAACATCACCTCAGGGAACACCACCCCAGGGAATAGCCATCTCAGGGAGCACTATCCCTGGGAGCACCACCCCTGGGAGCACCATCCCTGGAAGCACCATCCCTGGGAGCACCATCCCTAGGAACATCACCTCAGGGAACACCACCCCAGGGAATAGCCATCTCAGGGAGCACTATCCCTGGGAGCACCACCCCTGGGAGCACCATCCCTGGAAGCACCATTTCAGGGAACACCACCTCAGGGAGCACCATCCCTGGCAGTACCATCCCTGGCAGCACCATCCCTGGCAGTACCATCCCTGGAAGCACCATATCTGGCAGCACCATCCCTGGGAGCACCATCCCTGGCAGTACCATCCCTGGCAGCACCATCCCTGGCAGCACCATCCCTGGCAGTACCATCCCTGGGAGCACCATCCCTGGCAGCACCATCCCTGGCAGTACCATCCCTGGCAGCACCATCCCTGGCAGCACCATCCCTGGGAGCATCATCCCTGGCAGTACCATCCCTGGGAGCACCATCCCTGGCAGTACCATCTCTGGGAGCACCATCCCTGGCAGCACCATCCCTTGGAGCACCATCCCTGGCAGTACCATCTCTGGGAGCACCATCCCTGGCAGTACCATCCCTGGCAGCACCATCCCTGGCAGTACCATCCCTGGAAGCACCATATCTGGCAGCACCATCCCTGGGAGCACCATCCCTGGCAGTACCATCCCTGGGAGCACCATCCCTGGCAGCACCATCCCTGGCAGTACCATCCCTGGCAGCACCATCCCTGGCAGTACCATCCCTGGGAGCACCATCCCTGGCAGTACCATCTCTGGGAGCACCATCCCTGGCAGCACCATCCCTTGGAGCACCATCCCTGGCAGCACCATCCCTGGCAGTACCATCCCTGGCAGCACCATCCCTGGCAGCACCATCCCTGGCAGCACCATCTCTGCTCCCTGCTCTGCCTAAGGATGTTGGAGCAGAGTCCGGGAGAAGATCCCTGGGACAAGCACAGCTTTGGCTTTGTGAGCAGCATCAGGATTTCATGAACCACCCCCCGTGCTCCCTCCTGGAGAGCCAGGACCACCTCCCTGCCTCACTCCTGTGGTCTCCACACCACACCAGTGCCTCCTTAGCCAGCAGGGCATGGGGTTGGTGCTCTCCACCTCATCCCCTAAGCCAGCCCAGGTCACAGGGACGCCGCTGCCTTTCCCAGCAGAGCAGCCCAAGCACGGGATGTGACTTACATCTACGGACTGCTCCCTCTGGATGCGCCTCCTGCCCTCCTTCTCGTGGTGGTTGAGGGTGGGTTCGCAGTTCTGGGGGCCAGGAGAGGAGTTCTCCGTCTGACTTTTCTGACCGGGCTCCGGCGGGATGCTCCCGTCCGCAGCATCCACCACGTCCAGCTCCTTTTCCAATTCCTCCATCTCCTCCGGAGACAGAGTGGACAACAAACTGTCAATGTCCGGATCTTCACTGACTTGTCGCCGATATTTGGCCACTTTGGACATCTTGGCTCGCTGGCGAGACACGGTGGCGGTTGTGTGGTACCCAAAGAAGGAGAAAAAAACCAAAACCCAAACCGAGCCCAAACTCCCCCAGAAGCCAAAGCTCCCAAGTCTGCCTCCCCAGCGGAGCAGCGGCAGGTGCTGAAGTGTTAAATCTCAGCAGCTCTGGATGGCCGCAGCCCGGGGGTGTAGTAGTTATAAAAGAGAGGACACCCCTCGGTCCCAGGCTTGGCCAATAACAGCATCCAGGCAGGATTCGGGTGCTGGGAAGCCAATGGAGCCCGGGGGGAGGCGGGGATTGGTGCTATCAGAGGAGCCTGAAACCCGAGGACATTCCAGGGAACCATGCAGAGCTGCATGACCAAATTTAGTCCGGAGCATTTAGCCTTTTAAAGGCAATGGGCCAAGCTAGTGAGAAAACAGGGAAAAATGCACCAGCTGGCAGGCTGGGAGCCGGGGGAGGGGGGGACAGGGACGGGGCAGGGGCAGGCAGATCCCTCCATGTGCCCAGCACAGCTTCTAGCTCATTGTCAGAGCTGGGATTTGGACTCAGAAGGGAGCACAGGCTGAGGGCAGCCCCCGAGCTGTGGGCTTATGGCTGTCTTACACAGAAGCACAGAATGGGAGAGGTTGGAAGGGACCTCTGGAGATCAACCAGTCCAAGCCCTCTGCCCAGGCAGGGGCACCTAAGGAAGGCCACACAGGAACACCTCCAGGTGGGTTTGGAATGGTTCTAGAGATGGAGACTCCACCACCTCTCTGGGCAGCCTGCTCCAGGGCTCCTTCACCCTTAAATTAGAGAAGTTCCTCCTCATGTTCAGATGAACTTCTGATGTTGCAGCCTGTGCCCTTTGCTCCTTGTCCTGTCCCTGGGCACCACTGAACAAAGCCTGGTCCCAGCCTCCTGACACCCACCCTTGGAGTATTGATCAGCACTGATCAGATCCCCCTCAGGCTGCTCCTCTCCAGACTGAACAGCCCCAACTCTCTCAGCCTCTCCTCCCAGAGCTGTCCCAGGCCCCTCAGCAGCTTTGTAGCCCTTTGCTGTCCTCTCTCCAGCAGTTCAAGTGATCACCTCAGTCCCAGTGCCTGCTTATCTGGGCAGCATCTTTCATTCTGGTGTCTGACCCAGAGCAATGGAAAGGACCTGGGAGTGCTGCTAGACAACAGGATGACCAGGAGCCAGCAATGTGCCCTCATGGCCAAGAAGGCCTGGGGTGCATCAAGAAGAGTACAGCAGGTCGAGGGAGGTCCTTCTCCCCCTCTACTCTGCCCTGGTGAGGCCACATCTGGTGTACTGGGTCCAGGTCTGGGCTGCCCAGTTCAGGAGGGACAGGGAAGTGCTGGAGAGGGGACAGGGAACAGCTGGAGAGAGGACAGGGAACAGCTGGAGAGGGGACAGCAAAGGGCTACAAAGCTGCTGAGGGGACTGGAACAGCTCTGTGATGATGAGAGGCTGAGAGCTGAGGCTGTTCACTCTGGGACAACTGAGGGGGATCTGATCAGTGCTGATCAATACTCCAAGGGTGGGTGTCAGGAGGCTGGGGCCAGGCTTTGTTCAGTGGTGCCCAGGGACAGGACAAGGAGTAAAGGGCACAGACTGCAACATCAGAAGTTCATCTGAACATGAGGAGGAACTTCTGTAAGGTATGGGGTGCTGGAGCCCTGGAGCAGGCTGCCCAGAGAGGTGGTGGAGTCTCCATCTCTGGGGACATTCCAAACCTGCCTGGGTGTGCTCCTATGTGACCTTCTCTAGGTGCCCCTGCCTGGGCAGGGGGCTTGGACTGGAGGATCTCCAGAGGTCCCTTCCAACCCCTGATCCTCTGAGTCTGTATTGCTCTCCCTCAATCCTTCATCTAGTCACAGAATTGTCTTTGCTCAGCAGCTGTGATGCTGCTGGAGCTCTTGTTGGGGTCAGTTCCCAGCTGTGCATGGGCCCTGAATGGTTTCCAGCCCTCCCTAGGAAGTGGTGCCTCATTCACTGGTGCAAAGTAGATGTCCTTCAACAGCCATTAGTGGGGAGGAAAGGAACTGCCAAGCAGAGTGAAAGGCAGGGAGGACTTCTGAGTGTCAGGATGCCCCTGAGTCTATAGACTGCAGTGCAGGGAGTGAAGGCAGAGGATGAAAGCCTCAGAGGGCTCCTGGGGTGGCTTCTGTTGCTGTCCCAACAACTTTTAAAAAGGAAACACAGCAGGTTTGGGGGGTAGAGCTGTGGCAGGAAAGCTCATGGGGTAGAAAAAAGCATTCCTCAGGTCAGCAGAGAGGCCAGCAGGGCTCAGAAGGCAGGAGGTGTCTTCTGCATTGCAGGAGGGGACAGTTTCTGCTTGGACAGTGACAGCTCTTGGCTGAAGTCAGCAATGCAGTGCCCACCTCAGAGAACATTTTCATCCTTTCTCCTGCAGCTCCCCAGGACCTGTGTGGTCAGCCCAAGTCCTTTGGGGAAGAGCTGGGGGGTGAGTGGTGATGCTGCTGCTGCAGGCTGGGTGCTCTCTGAAGGATGTGTCCTCGAAGGGGGAGGAAGCAGCAAGAGCCAGCCCAGCCTGGAGCCTGCTCTTCAGACCCCTGCACTGACCCTGGGGCACAGCATCACAGATCACAGATGTTAGGGGTTGGAAGAGTCCTCTGGAGATCATTGAGTCCAACCCCCTGCCAGAGCAGGACCACAGAATCCAGCACAGGTCACCCAGGAACACATCCAGGCAGGGCTGGAAAGGCTCCAGAGGAGACTCCACAACCTCTCTGGGCAGCCTGCTCCAGGCCTCTGGGACCCTCCCAGGGAAGAAGTTCCTCCTCATGTTGAGGTGGAACCTCCTGTGCTGCAGTTTCCATCCATTGTCTCTTGTCCTATCCCAGGGTGCAAGGAGCAGAGCCTCTCCCCTCCCTCTTGCCCCCCAGCCCTCAGCTATTGATAGACATTGATCAGATCCCTCTCAGTCTTCTCCTCTCCAAACCAACCACCCCCAGGGCTCTCAGCCTCTCCTCCCCAGGCAGTGCTCCAGGTCCCTTCAGCATCCTTGTAGCCTTCCCTTGGACTCTCTCCAGCAGATCCCTGTCCCTCCTGAACTGGGGAGCCCAGCACTGGATGCAATATTCCAGGTGAGGCCTCAGCAGGGCAGAGTAGAGGAGGAGGAGAACCTCCCTGGCCCTGCTGGCCACACTCCTCTGAATGCAGCCCAGGACCCCCTTGGCCTTCCTGGCCACCAGGGCACATTGCTGCCCCATGCAGAACTTGCTGCCCACCAGCACTTCCAGGTCCTTCTCCTTGGGGCTGCTCTCCAACAGATCCCCTCCCAACCTGTCCTGCTGCAGTTTATTCCTCCTGCCCAGCTGCAGGAATCTGCACTCATCCTTGTTGACCCTCAGTAGGTTCCTCTCTGCCCAGCTCTCAATCTGTCCAAGTCTCTGAATGGCCTCACAGCCTTCAGCCAAGCCTCCCAGTTTGGTATCATCAGCAAACTTGCTGAGCAGACACTGTCTGCCTGTCTCTCTGTCCCCTCACCCATGTCATTGATGAAGATGTTGAACAGGACTGGACCCAGCACTGATCCTGGGTCACCTTGGCAGAGCTTCTGCTGAGCCCCTGCTCCCTGCAGGGCTGTTTCTGCAGCTGCTTTTCATCACCCCACTCCCCTTCCTCCTCACCCAGAGGCATCCTCCTTCTGCACACACCAAATCCCTGACTCTCTTCTGCTTCTGGTCCAGGCAGTGCCCTAAGCCAGGGCTTTGGCTGGAGGCAACTACTTTCCATCATCCTTATCTCCAGAGAGGCTCCCTGGCACCTGCAGGTTCTCCTGCACAGACAGACTCTTCCCAATGAGGCTGGAGGCAGCTTTAGCCTATCTTGTACCCATTCATTATGCTGCCAGCTTCAGCCTTTTCTCTTCATCCTTTATCATCTTCTTAGTATTTACTGCTTGCTCTCAGGCCTTTCTCTCTGCTCATCCCCACAAGAGGCCCTTTGGTATTCTTCTGTAGGAGAAGCTCTCATAAGATCCATAGATTGCATTAGGGTGGAAGGGACTCTCAAAGGTCATCCTGTCCAACCCCCCTGCAGGCAGCAGGGACACCTCCAGCTAGAGCAGGCTGCCCAGGGCCACAGCAAGTTCGACCTTGAATGTCTCCAGGGATGGGGCTTCAACCACATCCCTGAGCAACCTGTTCCAGTGTCTCACCAGCCTCACTGTGCAGAGCTTCCTCCTGATGTCCAATGTAAATCTGCCCTGATCCAGTCTCAAACCAACGTCCCTTGTCTTGGCACTCCCAGCCCTTGTCAAAAGTCCCTTCCCAGCTCTCCTGGAGCTCCTTCAGGTCCTGGAAGGCTGCTCTGAGATCTCCCTGGAGCCTTCTCTTCTCCAGGATGAACAATCCCAGTCTGTCCCTCAGCCTGTCCTCATAGGAGAGCTGCTCCAACCCCCTGATCATTTTTGTGGCCTCCTCTGGACCCTCTCCAGCAGCTCCAGGTCCTTCTTGTGTTGGGGGTCCCACAGCTGGCCCCAGCCCTGCAGGTGAGGTCTCCCCAGAGCAGAGCAGAGGGCAGGATCCTCTCTCTCCAGCTCTGGCCAAGCTGCTTTGGATGCAGCCCAGGCTGCCCTTGGCCTTCTGTGCTGCCAGTGCCCATTGCTGGCTCCTGTCCAGCTTCTCCCCCACCAGCACCCCCAAGTCCTTCTCTGCAGGGCTGCTCTGGATCTCCTTCATCACCCAGCCTGGATTGGTACCAAGGATTGCCCCTACCTGGGTGCAGGACCTTGCACTTAGCCTCCTTAGAGTCAGCCTGATCAGCTCTGCCCCACTGCCTGGCTCACATTCCCTCTTGCAGCCAGGCACAGGGTGCTCCAGGTGCCTGCTGATGCCTTGTGTTACCAAGCAGCCATTCCTCATCCTGACAGGCAGGGCACATTCTGGTTGCATTCCTGGATTTCCTTTATCTCCAGCACCACAGTGCCTGGCTCCTGCTCAGCCCCTTCCTCTGATTCAGCAGCACCACTGAGAGTTTTTTCCAGGCTGCTGAAGAAATTGTTGGGTTCAGTTTCCAAGTGCAAAGCCTTCAACACTGCCAGAGTGAATGGCACACATCCACAGAATGGGTTGGGTTGGAAGGGACCTTCAAGAGCAGCCAGTGCCAACCCCCTGCCATGGGCAGGGACACCTCCCACCAGCCCAGGATGCTCAGGGTCTCATCCAGCCTGGCCTTGAGCACCACCAGGGAGGAGGCAGCCACAGCCTCCCTGGGCAACCTGTGCCAGTCTCTCCCCACCCTCATTGCCAAGAATTTCTTCCTCCTCTCCAGTCTCCATCTCCCCTCTCCCAGCTCAAAGCCATTGTCCCTCATCCTGGCACTCCCAGCTCTTGTCCAAGTCCCTTCCCAGCTTTCTTGTAGGCTTCCATCTTGGTGCTTCTTGGGTTCAAGACCCACCTTTGGGTGCTCACTTGCAGCAAGGACAAGGAGGGACACTGCCACCCTCTACAAGTCCTTCAACTTCCTCACCCTAAAACTCCCCTGGCTGCAACTACACTGAAGGCAATGTGATGAGTTTAGCACATTGGTGTCCACCTGGAGGCCAGGCTGAGAGAGTTGGGGTTGTGCAGCCTGGAAAGGAGAAGGCTCCAGGGAGACCTTCTGGTGGACTTGCAGTGCTCCAAGGAGCCTGGAAGAAAGCTGGGGACAGACTTTTGAGCAGGGTCTGCTGTGACAGGACAAGAGGTGATGGTTTGGAAGTAAAAGAGGCAGAAGGGGGAAATGTTTGACCCTGAGGGTGGGGAGAGTCTCTCCCAGGTTGCCTAGAGAGGTAGGAGCTGCCCCACACCTGGAGCCCAGGTCAGGTTGGTTGGGGTTTGGAGCAACCTTCTCTGGTTTCAGAAGTCCCTGCTCACTGCAGCTGAGCTTTAAAGGTCCCTTCCCACCCAAACCAGTCTGTGACACTTCAGGAAATAGTCAGAGCCTCCCAGGTCACATTCACAGCTTCCTGAGGGGCTCAGTGTCTCTTGCTTCTCATCAGAGGAGTCAAGATTCAGAACAACAAATCTGAGACTTTATCAAGGAGGGGACAGGGATTTAATTCTGAAGAAATCCAATCCAACAGCAGAGGAAAGAGTCCTGAAGGGAAGGCAGACAGACAGATGGACAATTCCAAGTGTTGCTCACCAGTGGAAAGGTTCTTTTCCTGATGTGTCATTGCTGATTGCCCCTGGGGCTGTCCACGTACCCTGGAGCTTGGATCTCTCCAGAAAGAGGGACACAGGTAGCTATGATTCCTCACAACCTTCTTTTCCTGCCCTTTCCAGTTGGGATCTGAGCTCCCAGCTTGTTGCTGACCTCTTACAAGTCCTTGGTGACAGAACACAGCAACACCACATAGAAATACCATCTCCTGTCCAGCCTTTCACCTACCAGCACCCCCAAAGAACTGACATAGGGACTGGCTTGAGAGCAGCCCTGAGGAGAGGGACTTGGGGGTGCTGGGGGAGGAGAAGCTCAGCAGGAGCCAGCAGTGAGCACTTGCAGCCCAGAGAGCCAAGCAGAGCCTGGGCTGCAGCAGCAGAAGTGTGGCCAGCAGGGCCAGGGAGGGGATTCTCCCCCTCTGCTCCACTCTGCTCAGACCACTCCTGGAGCTCTGTGTCCAGGGCTGGAGCCTCTGTTCCAGGAAGGATCTGGAGGTGCTGGTGATAATAGGAAAAAACAAACCAGGATGAAGGATCCTGGGTGGTGGCACAAGAGGTGGTGGCACAGAAAGCTTTCTTAGCTCTGTCAGAGCCTGGCCAAGCTGCTTCACCTGACAGCGTGACAGTTCCTGGTCCCCAGGATGTGGCTAATCATGTCTCATGGTTTCAAAGGCTTGTTGTGGAGAAACATTCATTAGTGCCTGCCAGGTGCTCAGTTGCTATGGAGATGGGATTCTGATAAATGCAGAGACTGGAGGAGCCTCGGTGGAGCTGCTGGGAGCTCCTCTGCACCGCACCTCACCTCACCCTGCTGGCTGGCACAGCTTCCAAGGGTTGGTGTCCAGTCCATGGAGGCTGGAACCAGCTGAAAAACAAGGTCATAGAATCAGAGAATTGTCAGGGCTGGAAGGGACCTCAAGGCTCAGCCAGTCCCAACCCCCCTGCCATGCCCAGGGACACCTCACACTGGATCAGGCTGCCCAGAGCCTCATCCAGCCTGGCTGCAAACACCTCCAGGGATGGAGCCTCAACCACCTCCCTGGACAACCCATTCCAGGCTCTCACCACTCTCATGGGGAAGAACTTCTTCCTCATGTCCAGTTTCAATCTCCCCACTTCCAGCTTTATTCCCTTCCCCCCAGTCCTGTCACTCCCTGAGATCCTAAAAAGTCCCTCCCCAGCTTTCTTGCAGCCCCCTTCAGATCCTGGAAGGTCACAAGAAGGTCTCCTGGGAGCCTTCTCCTCTCCAGACTGCACAACCCCAACTCTCTCAGGCTGTGCTCATAGCAGAGCAGCTCCAGCCCTCTGCTCCTCCTCGTGGCCCTGTTCTGGACACCTTCCAGCATGTCCATAGCCCTCTTGTAACAGAGGCTCCAGACCTGGACACAGAGCTCCAGGAGTGGTCTCAGCAGAGTGGAGCAGAGGGGCAGAATCCCCTCCCTGGCCCTGCTGGCCACACTTCTGCTGCTGCAGCCCAGGCTCTGGCTGCCTTTCTGAGCTAATCACAGAATGCATGGGGTTGGAAGGGACCCTCAAAAGTCATCTTGTCCAACCTCCCTGCAGTCAGCAGGGACATCTCTAATGAGATCAGGTTGCTAAGGGCCCCATCAAGTTTCAGCTTGGGTATCTCCAGGGATATGCACAATCTCACACCTCTCCAAGCAACCTGTTCCAGTGTTTCACCACCCTGTGAAGAACATCTCCTGATGGCCAACCTAAATCTGCCCTGCTCCAGTTTCATTCCACTGTCCCTCATCCCTGCACTGCCAGCCCTTGTCCAAAGTCCCTCCCCAGCTCTCCTGGAGCCCTTCAGGTACTGCAAGGCTGCTCTAAGGTCTCCCTGAAGCCTTCTCTTCTCCAGCCTGAACAGCCCCAACTCTCCCAGCCTGTCCCAGCAGGAGCTTCTCCAGCCTCTGATCATCTTCGTGGTGTCCTCTGGACCCTCTCCAGCAGCTGCAGGTCCTGGCTGTAGGAAAGGAACCAGCTCCTGGCTGCAGGGAAAGGAACCAGCTCCTGGCTGTAGGAAAGGAACCAGCTCCTGGCAGCAGGAAAGGAACCAGCTCCTGGATGCAGGAAAGGAACCAGCTCCTGGCTGTAGGAAAGGAACCAGCTCCTGGCTGCAGGAATGGAACCAGCTCCTGGATGCATGGAAAGGAACCAGCTCCTGGATGCAGGAAAGGAACCAGCTCCTGGCTGTAGGAAAGGAACCAGCTCCTGGCAGCAGGAAAGGAACCAGCTCCTGGATGCAGGAAAGGAACCAGCTCCTGGCTGTAGGAAAGGAACCAGCTCCTGGCTGCAGGAATGGAACCAGCTCCTGGATGCATGGAAAGGAACCAGCTCCTGGATGCAGGAAAGGAACCAGCTCCTGGCTGTAGGAAAGGAACCAGCTCCTGGCTGCAGGAATGGAACCAGCTCCTGGATGCATGGAAAGGAACCAGCTCCTGGCTGTAGGAATGGAACCAGCTCCTGGCTGCAGGAAAGGAACCAGCTCCTGGTTGTAGGAAAGGAACCAGCTCCTGGCTGCAGGAAAGGAACCAGCTCCTGGCTGCAGGGAAGGAACCAGCTCCTGGTTGTAGGAAAGGAACCAGCTCCTGGCTGCAGGAAAGGAACCAGCTCCTGGCTGCAGGGAAGGAACCAGCTCCTGGCTGCAGGGAAAGGAACCAGCTCCTGGCTGCAGGAAAGGAACCAGCTCCTGGATGCAGGGAAAGGAACCAGCTCCTGGATGCAGGAAAGGAACCAGCTCCTGGCTGCAGGGAAAGGAACCAGCTCCTGGCTGCAGGAAAGGAACCAGCTCCTGGCTGCAGGGAAGGAACCAGCTCCTGGCTGCAGGGAAGGAACCAGCTCCTGGATGCAGGAAAGGAACCAGCTCCTGGTTGTAGGAAAGGAACCAGCTCCTGGCTGCAGGGAAAGGAACCAGCTCCTGCTGTAGGGAAAGGAACCAGCTCCTGGATGCAGGAAAGGAACCAGCTCCTGGATGCAGGAAAGGAACCAGCTCCTGGCTGCAGGGAAAGGAACCAGCTCCTGGCTGCAGGGAAAGGAACCAGCTCCTGGATGCAGGAAAGGAACCAGCTCCTGGCTGCAGGGAAAGGAACCAGCTCCTGGATGCAGGAAAGGAACCAGCTCCTGGTTGTAGGAAAGGAACCAGCTCCTGGCTGCAGGGAAAGGAACCAGCTCCTGGCTGTAGCAAAGGAACCAGCTCCTGGTTGTAGGAAAGGAACCAGCTCCTGGCTGTAGGAATGGAACCAGCTCCTGGCTGCAGGAAAGGAACCAGCTCCTGGCAGCAGGAAAGGAACCAGCTCCTGGCTGCAGGAAAGGAACCAGGCTGCAGGGAAATTCAGAAAACCCCAGCAAGCCCCTGAGCAGCTTTCAGCAGCCTCCCCAGGGGTGCCACCAGTGCTCCCCTGCTGATCTCCTGGAGGTCCCTTTGGTGGCTCTGGCCAGTGCAGCTCAAGCCCCCATGGGCTCCCTAGGGAATTTCACAAACTCCCACAGCCTGTGAAAGGGATGTGCAGGATGACTGCTCAGCCTGAGGCAATTAAGCTGCCTCTCCCTGGGGGAAAGGACAAAGTCTGCTGCAAGGAATTGCCACCCTAAGATGGCTTGGACCAGTGTGGCACCAAGCCAGAGAGAGGAGAGAGGAGAGGGCTGCTCCCAGGCTGGACCAAGCTGCAGGGACTGGGATCAAGCTGAGATGTTTCCACTCTTCCCAGCTCCTCTCCTTGGCCAAAGCAGGAGCCACAATACCACCTTCTGGTGAGCTCCACCACTGCATCAGGAACTGCTCCATCCTGCCCTAACAGGAACCACAGCATCATAGAATGGGTTGGGTTGGAAGAGACCTCAAAGCTCATCCACTTCCAACCCCCTGCCATGGGCAGGGACACCTCCCACCAGCCCCAGGTTGCTCAAGGCCACATCCAGCCTGGCCTTGAACACTTCTAGGGATGAGGTGTCCACAACTCTGGGCAATCTGTTCCAGTGTCTCACCACCCTCATTTCTTCCTAATGTCCAACCTTAATCTCCTCTCCTTTAGTTTCAAACCACTGCCCCCATCCTGTCACTCCAAGCCCCTGCCACAAGTCCCTTCCCAGCTCTCTTGTAGCCCATTTCAGGTACTGGAAGCCCATCAGAAGGTCTCCCCAGAGCCTCCTCTTCACCAGGCTGAACAGACCCAACACCTGGAGCTGTTCAGCCTGGAGAAGAGGAGGCTCTGGGTGGACCTGATAGCAACCTTCCAGTACCTGAAGGGGGCTAAGAAAGGATGCAGAGAGACTGTTTTCAAAGGCCTGCAGGGAGAGGACCAGGGGCAATGGCTTCAAACTAGAGAAGGGCTGATTTAGATTGGATGTCAGGAAGAAGTTCTTCACTTGAGGGTGGTGAAACACTGGAACAGGTTGCCCAGGGAGGTGGTTGAGGCTCCATCCCTGGAGATATTCAAGGTGAAGCTGGACAGGGCTCTGGGCAACCTGAGCTAGTTGGGGATGTCCCTGCTGACTGTGGGGAGGTTGGGCTGGATGAGTTTTGAAGGTAAAATCCAGCCACATCATGGAAGTTACAGTCACAAGGAGTCTTTTAAAGTCTTTGAAACCAGTAAATGAAAGCAGGAGAAGCATTTCAGCTCCATGGACTGCTTTGGTCCGTGGTTTTTAGAGCAATTAAGTGCTTTGGTGCACAATTCACAAAGAATCCTAGAATACTTTGGATTGGAAAGGACCTTCAATATCATCCAGTTCCAACCCCCTGCCATGGGCAGGGACACCTCCCACCAGCCCAGCTTGCTCAAGGCCTCATCCAGCCTGGCCTTGAACACCTCCATGGAGGGAGCTGCTTCTGCTGAATCAAATCCTTGTCCATCCAGGGGCTAAGCCTGGAAAAGCTGGTTTTTGTCCTGCTTTGAGTCATAAAGACCTCAGGGTGAGTCTTGTCTGCAGGAGCAAGCAGGACACAGGTGTGTGGTTGTGTCCAAGGAGACAGTTTGTGTCTTCAGTGTTTGAGCACTGGGTAGAAAGCTCTGCCATGGTCCATGAGCTTACAGGGTGGTCCTAGGCTTGTAGGAACAGAATTGGTCCTCTGGACAGTGGGAAATATCACAGTATATTAGAGGTGGAAGGGACCTCCAGAGGTCATCCAGTCCAAGCCCCCTGTCAGAGCAGCATCACCCAGGGGAGTCTGCACAGGAATGCATCCAGGTGGAGTTGGAAAGTTTCCAGAGAAAGAGACTCCACAACCCCCCTGGGCAGCCTGCTCCAGGGCTCTGGCACCCTCACTATGAAGAAATTTCTCCTCATGTTGAGCTGAAATCTCCTCTGTTCTAGTTTGAAGCTGTTGTTTCTTATCACTGTGCACCACCAAAAGAGCCTGGCCCACTCCACTTGACACCCACCCCTCAGCTATTGATAGACATTGATCAGATCCCTCTCAGCCTTCTCTTCCTTAGACTAAACAGCTCCAGGGCTCTCAGTCTCTCTTCACAGGGGAGATGCTCAAGTTCCCAAATCATCCTCATGGCTCTCTGTTGGATTCTCTCTACCAGTTCTCTGTCCTTCTTGAACTGGGGAACCCAAAGCTGGACACAGTATTCCAGATGTGGTCTCACCAGGGCAGAACAGAGGGGCAGAAGAACCTCCCTAGACCTGCTGACCACACTTTTCTTGATGCACCCCAGGATCCCATTAGCTCTCTTGGCCACAAGGGCACATTGTTGATCCATGGAGAACTTGCACTCCACCAGCACTCCAAGGTCTAGGATCACTTTTTTAAGTCCTGTGTGTTCAGAAATCAGTGCATGAGCTTCCATTCTTCAAAGCACAGCTCTTGGTAGAGAAGGGACTGGACATCATCCTGGAGAGCTGAGCATCCTGAGCACATCAGCCTGGACAGATGAGCATCCTGAGCACATCAGCCTGGACAGATGGGCATCCTGAGCTTTCTGGAAGCCTCTCAAGTTTCCAGGAGGGGAAAAAAAAATAAAGGCTCCAAACTGGAACTTTTTACAAGGGTATGTTGCAACAGGACAAAAGGTAATGGCTTTAAACTGAGCGGGGAGATTTAAAATGGATATAAGGAAGAGATTATTTACTGTGAGGGTGGGGAGAGCCTGGCCCAGGGTGCCCAGAGAGCTCGGAGCTGCCCCATGCCTGGCACCATTGCAGGTCAGGTTGTTTGGGGCTGTGAGCAACCTGCTCTGGTTGGGGCTGTCCCTGCTGGCTGCAGAGGGGTTGGAGTAGATCCCACCCAAACCATTCCACGGCTGGATGAGTCTGCCCCAGCCGGCGAGGCAGCCCCGCAGGTCGGGACGAGCCCCGCAGCCGCACCGCAGCGGAGCGGACGGCACCGCCCCCCGCACGCAGCCCCGCGCACGCGCCGCTGTCCGTCAGCCCGGGGGGGGGGCGGGGCGTATAGAGCAGCGCGGATGCGCACACGGTTCCCCTTCCTTCGGTTTAGTCCCGCCCTCCATTTCTCATTGGCCGGCGGAGGGGGCACTGAGCCAATCAGGCGGCGGGGAGGCGGGCGAGGGCGGCTGCCAAGATGGAGGA
Source organism: Indicator indicator (assembly GCF_027791375.1). Lineage (NCBI taxonomy): Eukaryota > Metazoa > Chordata > Aves > Piciformes > Indicatoridae > Indicator > Indicator indicator. Next base: position 51,179 of record NW_026539258.1, on the reverse strand, counting down.
GTACGCGCGCGAGCCCTGGTGAGCGGTCGGCGGCGCCTGGGGCCTGGGGCCTCGGTGGGGCCCGGAGGGTGCGGTAGGACCGGGGCAGGGCGGTGAGCGTGGCTGGGGGGCTGGCAGGCGCTTCTCCGGGGCTGCTCCCTGGCAGAAGTGTAACGGGTGACCTTGGCGGGGCCCCTCCTGAGGCGGCGCGGGGAGGCCAGGCTGAGGGCAGCGGTCGCGGCGGCTCGGCCTGCTCCGCCCGTGGCGTAGTGACCGAGCAGGTAAAGTTCCGCCTGTACCGAGCACGTGGAACCTCTCGGTGGGAGCAGGGGACGGTATCGGCGTGGCGGGTAGGCCCTGAGGCCTGCGTCCCGCCTGGGCCGCTGCGGGCCGCGGCCCCTGGGCACAGTCTCCCCGGTCGGGTGGCGGTTCGCCCCTTCACGGTCCTGCCAGGCTCCTTTCAGCCGCACTCTGTTTCCTCATCCCTTCCTCAGAGCACTCTCAGGGTCCCCTCGGTGTTCCCTCTGGGTTCCCTCAGTGAACCTCCGTTCCCCCTTAGAGCCTGGTGACTTCTGCTGTCCCCATGAAGCAGGGGTGCAGAGGCCTGGCCCCCCTCGGTCGGCCCTGCTGCCCAGCTGGCAGCATCTAGCCGTAGAACGGAGGTTGGAAGGCACCTTAAAGCTCATCTAGTCCAACCCCCCTGCCATGGACACCTTCTACTGGATCAGGTTGCTTCGAGCCCTGTTCAAGCTGACCTGGAATGTTCCCAGGAATGGGATATCCACAGCTTCTCTACACCTGTGACCTCAGCTCATGATCCAAACACCATTCCGGTTTCAGGAGCAGCTTTGTGAACATTCAGAGCTGTGTTTGCAACTTAAAGGTTGTCATTTGTAGTAAGAAAACTAAATGAGAGCTTAGGCTCAGGATTAAGCATGCAGCCTTCTACTCACCTCTGCAAACAGAGACCTGTGAGGCTTTGCTCACAGTTTGTAGATTGATCTGCTGCCCCCTTTTTTAGAGTTGCTCCTTCGATGCCAGCTCTGCCTTTCTCTGCAGCACAGAGTCTGACACATCAGCAAAATAAATTTTTACACCAAATCACAGAAGTGCCAGGTCAGGAAGGACCCCAAGGATCATCTAGTCCAACCTTTCTAGGGGATGGTGGAGTTGAAATCAGCTGGCCCAGCACCCTGGCAAGCTGAGTCTTCAATCTTTTAATGATTGGTTGCTGTGGGCTCCAGGTAATGTCCTTCTCCCTCCTCATGCAGGAAGGGTGCTGAGCTCCTCAGCTGTTGGTGGCCCCATGCTGTTGTGTCGTGTTTTGCTGCCTGGAATCATAGAATCAGGCAGGGTTGGAAGGGACCTCAAGGCTCAGCCAGTTCCATCCCCCCTGCCATGCCCAGGGACACCTCACACCACAGCAGGTTGCTCACAGCCACCTCCAGCCTGGCTGCAAACACCTCCAGGGATGAGGCTTCCACCACCACCCTCATGGTGACTCCACTGTTGTAAGGCGTTTCAGCTCCCCTGTTTAAGGACTTGATGTCACCTCTCTGGAAGGTGACACTGTAGGACCTGGCTGTAATTTGGGTCACAGTTGCCTTTGTTAGAAGCAGGGATCATTGGTAGCCTTGCCTGTGCTGGGGATGGCTCAAATGGCTGCTGGGGCAGCAAAGCTCAGGCTGGTCTGTCACTGGTTTGATGAGGAGGGTGAAGTTTTACCCCTTCAGCAGCAGAGCTGGTGTCAGGCAGGTGCTGAGAAAAGGCATTTCTGTTTATTTCAAGTGTGGGGGACTCTGGCTCTGGTGGTTCTTTGGCTGTTTTGAGAGCTGCAGGACTCTGGGGGGATGATTTGCCCCTCTGAGTGAGGATCCTGGCTCATGGGCAGTTCGAGCTGGTCTGGTGCCCCCCAGCTGCCTTAGAATCATAGAATTGTTTCAGCTGAAAAAGCCCTCTGAGATCATCCAGTCCAGCATCAACCCAACACTACCATGGCCCCAAGTGCCATGGCCACACCTTGCTTGGACACCTCCAGCCATGGGGACTCCACCACCTCCCTGGGCAGCCTCTTCCAATCCCTGACCACTCCTGCAGCAAAGAAATTTTGCTTCTTCTCCAACCTAACCTTCCCCTAGGGTTTCAGGCCATTTTCTCTCCTTCTATCACCTGACACTAGGGAGAAGAGCCCAACCCCCACTTGACTCCAACCTCCTTTCAGGGAGGTGTAGAGAACCAGAAGGTCTCCCTCAGCCTCCTCTTCTCCACACCCCCAGCTCCCTCAGCTGCTCCTCCCCAGCCCTGTTGCCCTTCTCTGGACACACTCCAGCCCCTCAGTGTCCTCTTTCCCCTGGCTCTGTTGCCCTCTTCTCTTTCTACCTACCTTTTTACAAGCTCCCTCCAGGCATGGGTCTGAGGTGTGGGGTAGCCCCAGCCTCTCAGGGCAGCCCAGTGGAAGTGTGGCTGCCCCAGGGCCATGACACAAGCCAGATCCTGACCTCTCCTCATCTCTGAGTGCAATCAGGAGGAGGAATCTGACCTTATCTTGTGTGTAGCTGTCAGCACATCATTTCCCTGCTGCCAGGGCTCCCCTTGAAGTCAGGGGGATAATTAACAGTAACATTAAGCCTGGAGATAAGTGCCAAATTAATAATGGAATAATCCTTTTTGTTCACTTCTGAGCCTCCTCTGCTGAGGCCAAGCTCAGCCAGGGGCTGGGGTTGGTTTGTGTCACTGCTCAGATGCACCAAGAGTTCAAAGGAGCTGACACATGAAGTGGCTGTGCTGCTGTCAAAGGCCTTTGCTCATTTAAAAGCTGCTCATGCAGAGAAGGCTTTAAAGGGGAAATTAAGAACCCCCAAAGGTGGCAGCTAATGAGTTTGCCATCTGAAGCAGGGTTAAAGATGGGGAAGTCAAGGAAAGCCTTCCAAGACTGGGGGCTAATTAAGGAAGCTTCTGCAAAGAGCAGTCATGGTTTGTTAAATTGGAATTCTGGGACCTTGTGGGTAAAGCAAAACCACTTTCAAGAAATCTATTTGGATTTCCAGAAAGCCTTTTAACAAGATTTTAACTGCTGGAGGGGGTCCAGGGGATGATCAGAGGCTGGAGAAGCTCCTGCTGGGACAGGCTGGGAGAGTTGGGGCTGTTCAGCTGGGAGAAGAGAAGGCTTCAGGGAGACCTCAGAGCAGCCTTGCAGTACCTGAAGGGGCTCCAGGAGAGCTGGGGAGGGACTTTGGCCAAGGGCTGGGAGTGCCAGGATGAGGGACAATGGCTTTGAGCTGGGAGAGGGGAGAGTGAGAGGGGAGATGAGGAAGAAATTCTTGAGAGTGGATGTGGGGAGAGACTGGCACAGGTTGCCCAGGGAGGCTGTGGCTGCCCCCTCCCTGGAGGTGCTCAGGACCAGGCTGGATGAGGCCTTGAGCAGCCTGGGCTGGTGGGAGGTGTCCCTGGGCATGGCAGGGGGTTGGAAGTGGCTGAGCTTTAAGGTCCCTTCCAACCCAACCCCATTCTGGGGTTCTCTGAGGATCACTGTTAGCAGGTTAAAGACAAGGAGTTGTGCTGAGATAATTTATTCATAACAGAGTAAATCAAAGTCTGGATGGGAGGAGACATGGAGAAGAACAAAACAACAACCAAAAAAACTCTGAGAAGAAAGATTTTGTCACTTTTTCATCTCTGCCAAGCACTGTGCCTGGAAGCTTTCCCTGATTGTTAAATGCAGGAAATAGGGGAAGGAAAATGAAAGGTGGAATGAGGCTAAGTTCTGTCATTTAGGCCAAGCTGGAGGGGATTTGTAAGGAGTGGGAAATGCAAGTGTGGAACAGGCAGGGCAGTAAGGAGGGAAGGTGATGTGTGCTGGGGTAAACAGAAGAGCTCTGAGCTCCCTTCCAGCCTGAGCCAATCTCCTCCAACCTCCCCACCATGCCCAGGGACACCTCTCAGCTAGACTCAGCTGCTCAAGGCCTCATCCAGCCTGGCCTCAAACACCCTCAGGGAGGAGGCAGCCACAGCCTCCCTGGGCACCCTGTGCCAGTCTCTCCCCACCCTCACTGCCAGGAATTCCTTCCTCATCTCCACTCTCACTCTCCCCTCTCCCAGCTCCAAGCCATTCTCCCTCATCCTGGCACTCCCAGCCCTTGGCCAAAGTCCCTCCCCAGCTCTCCTGGAGCCCCTTCAGGTACTGGAAGGCTGCACCCTCACACTGCAGAACTTCTTCCTCAGCTCCACTCTAACCCTGCTCTGCCTCAGCTTCAAACCATTCCCCCTTGTCCTGTCTCCAGACACCCTCAGGAAAAGTCTCTCTGCAGCCTTCCTGCAGGATCCCTTCAGGTCCTGGCAGGCAGCTCTAAGGTCCCCCTGGAGCCTTCTCCTCTCCAGGCTGCACACCCCCAGCTCCCCCAGCCTGGCCTCAAGCAGAGCTGCTCCAGCCCTTGGAGCATCTTTGTGGCCTCCTCTGGACTGACTCCAGCAGCTCTGTGTCCTCAGGATCCGGGACCTGCATGGCACTTGGGGAGCCCTGTGGGGACACTGGGCAGGGCTGTGACACCTTTGGGACAGGCAGGTGATGCCAAGGTGCAGAAACACAGCAGCTGAACGACAGCAGAGGAGCAGCCAAGCAGTCTGCCAGGGTTCAGCAGGTGTGGGGAGCTGGCTGTGGGGGCAGGGAGGGAGGCAGAAGTAGGTCATGGATGTGAGGAGCTGGGAGAACGTGGAGGGAGGAGGAGGAGGGACTGGAGAGGTTGGATTTATTTTCAGGAAGGAAAAAAAAATCCTCGTGACAGAATCTGCAGTACTGGGAGGGGCTAGGGGTAGGGACTGGGGAAGGTAGGGATCAGGGTCTGGGAGTGGGGACAAGGGATTGAGGTGGGGTCTGGGGATTGAGATGGGGTCTGGGAGTGGGGACAAGGGATTGAGATGGGGTCTGGGAGTGGGGACAAGGGATTGAGGTGGGGTCTGGGGATTGAGATGGGGTCTGGGAGTGGGGACAAGGGATTGAGATGGGGTCTGGGGATTGAGATGGGGTCTGGGAGTGGGGACAAGGGATTGAGATGGAGTCTGGGGATTGAGGTGGGGTCTGGAGATTGAGGTGGGGTCTGGATAAGGATGGGGTCTGGGGATAGGGACAGGGTCTAGAGATTGAATCTGGCCCCAGGGATAGGGATGGGGTCTGAGAACAGGGAATGGGGATAAGGACAGGGTCTGGAGATTGCATCTGGATCTAGGGATAAGGATGGGGTCTGGAGATAGGGATTGGGGTCTGGGGATAGGGATAGGGTCTAGAGATTGAATCTGGGTCTAGGGATAGGGTCTGAGAATAGGGGTTGGGGAATGGGGATAAGGGTCTGGAGATTGCATCTGGGTCTAGGGATAAGGATGGGGTCTGGAGATTTGGGTCTGGGGATTGAAATGGAATCTAGGGATAGAGATTGGGGATTGGGGGCTGGGGATTGAGACAGGGTCTGGAGGTGGAGATGGGGTTGGGACAGAGATGGGGACTGGGGAGGATGGGTCAGATGGGATGGGGCTGGAGATTGAGACAGGTCTGGAGGTGGGGATGGGGTTGGGATAGGGACACTGCACAGCAGGAGAGCATCAGTGTGTTCTGTGATGCAGGACAGTGGCAGGTTCAGGCAGGTGCATGCTCAGCTGCAGGGAGCCCTGAGGAACAGCACTCAGAGTGAAACCCTACTGCCCAGAGCTGCTCAGGTGGACACTGAGTGTACAGTGCTGGGAGCTGCCTGGGGCTGCAGCAGTTTGCTGATGATGGCCAGAGCAGGAGCCTGGAATCAATTCCCAGCACTTGGCTTCTGCTGGGAGCTTTTGGTGTGAAATAACAACACTTAGTTATTTGTTTGGTGCTTCAGAACCACCATGGGAGTTACCAGCAGGTTGGGGGTCCCCTGTTTAGGGGCTCAGTTCAGTGGAGGGGAGCTGCAAGGCTTGGCAGTGGTCTTGAGCCCCAGGCTGGGTGAGGAGGGGCCTTGTTCTGCTGGCACAGCCTTTTGCTCACTGGTCAGAAACATTTGTGGTGGTGTGGGCAGGAGCTGCAGAGCCACAGAATCGTTTGGGTTGGCAAAGCTCATCCAGTCCAACCCTGCTCTAGCTCTGCCAAGGCTGGGGCTAAACCCTGGCCCTCAGCACCACACCTCTGTGCCTTCTAAACCCCTCCAGGGACAGGGATTCAGCCACCTCCCTGGGCAGCCTGTGCCAGTCCTGGGAACCCTTTCAGGGAAGAAGTTTCTTCTAATCTCCTAAACTTCCCCTGGTGCAGCTTGAGGCCCCCCACCTGGCTCCAGCCTCCCCTCAGGAGTTCCAGAGAGCAATGAGGTCTCCCTCAGCCTCCTCTTCTCCAGCCTCAACACCCCCAGCTCCCTCAGCTGCTCCTCCCCAGCCCTCTTCTCCAGACCCTTCCCCAGCTCTGTTGCCCTTCTCTGGGCATGCTTCAGCCTCTCAGAGTCCTTCTTGGAGTGAGGAGCCCAAAACTGAACCCAGGACTCAAGCTGTGGCCTCAGCAGTGCAGAGTCCAGTGGGACAATCATAGAATCACAGAATCAGGCAGGGCTGGAAGGGACCACAAGGCTCAGCCAGTTCCAACCCCCCTGCCATGCCCAGGGACACCTCACACTGGATCAGGCTGCCCAGAGCCTCATCCAGCCTGGCTGCAAACACCTCCAGGGATGGAGCCTCAACCACCTCCCTGCACAACCCATTCCAGGCTCTCACCACTCTCATGGGGAAGAACTTCTTCCTCACTTCCAGCTTTGTTCCATCACTCCCTGACACCCTCAAAAGTCCCTCCCCAGCTTTCTTGGAGCTCCCTTCAGATCCTGGAAGGCTACCAGAAGGTCACCTGCCACGTTCCTGCTGCCCACACCATTGCTGATCCAAGCCAGGATGCTGGTGGCCTCCTTGCCCACCTGACTGTCAGCCAACACCCCCCAGCTCTTTCCACTTTCCAGCCACAAAAGGAGGCCTTGTGGACCTCTGACTTGATCCCTGTTTCCTTTGGGTGAGCTTCAAAGTTCCAGGATGCATCCAGGAACCTTCTCAGTGTCACCACAGATGGCTTTGAAGTCTCTCATTTGATGAAGCAGAACTCATGACCAGTGTGAGGGGCTCAGGGCAGCTGTGTTCTGTGCTGGCTGGGAGCTGACTCGTGGGCAATTGGCCACCCAAGTTTTCTGTGGGGCAAGACCAGCAAATGTGAAGCCCTTGAGAGTCTGTAAGCAGGGCAGAGCTGGAATGCTGCAGTTTTGCATCATGGGAATGCATCTTCCTGCCTTCTGTGAGGAATTCAGGGCCACAAAGATGGTCAGAGGGCTGCAGCACCTCTGCTGGAGATCCTGGCTAACGACTCTGATAGCCTTCTGTGGAGTTCTGGCCAAGTGGGTAGCTGAGGGCAGAGCAGTGGATGTCATCTACCCTGACTTCAGTAAAGCTTTTGGTGCTGTCTCCCATAACATCCTCATAGAACAGCTCAGGAGATGTGCCCCAGATGGCTGTCAGGGAGGTGGATTGAGAACTGGCTCCACACCAGGGCTCAGAGAGTTGTCAGCGGTGGCACAGAGTCACCTTGGAGGCCTGAGGCCAGTGGTGTGCCCAGGGATGGGTGCTGGGTCCAGTTCTGTTCAGTATCTTTATCACTGACCTGGCTGAGGGCATTGAGAGTCCCCTCAGCAAGTTCTGATGATACAAACTGGGGGTGGCTGAGACCCCTCAGGCTGTGCTGCCTCCAGTGTGACCTGGACAGGCTGAGAGCTGGCTGCAGGCAATCCTCATGGAGTTTAATAAGGACAAGGGCAGGGTCCTGCATCTGGGGAGGAATAACAACAGGCACCAGGACAGGTTGGAGGCTGCCCTGCTGGAGAGCAGCTCCACAGAGACAGACCTTGGAGTGCTGGTGGGCAGCAAGTGCTGCATGGGACAGCAATGTGCCCTGGTGGCCAAGAGAGCCAATGGGAGCCTGGGGTGCAGCAAGGAAGGTGTCCAGCAGGGCTTGGGAAGTTCTTCTGCCTCTCTCCTCTGCACTGCTGAGACCACAGCTGCAATCCTGTGTCCAGTTTGGGGCTCCCCAGTTCCAGAGAGACAGAGACCTGCTGGGGAGAGTCCAAGGGAGAGCCACGAGGAGGATTTGGGGACTTGAGCATCTCCCCTGTGAAGAGAGACTGAGAGCCCTGGGGGTGGTTAGTCTGGAGAGGAGAAGGCTGAGAGGGATCTGATCAATGTCTATCAATAGCTGAGGGGTGGGGGTCAGGAGGAGGGGGCCAGGCTCTGCTGGGTGGTGCACAGTGATAAGACAAGGACCAGCAGCTTCAAACTTGAACAGAGAAGATCTCACCTCAACCTGAGGAGAAACTTCTTCACAGTGAGGGTGACAGAGCCCTGGAGCAGGCTGCCCAGGGGGGTTGTGGAGTCTCCTTCTCTGGAGCCTTTCCAGCCCCACCTGGATGCATTCCTGTGCAGACTCCCCTGGGTGATGCTGCTCTGGCAGGGGGCTTGGACCTGATGATCTCCTGAGGTCCCTTCCAGCCTCTGATACACTGTGAGGCTGTCAGACTGTGCTGTGAGGTCCCAGGATCACAGGATGCTAGGGGTTGGAAGGGATCTCTGGAGAGAGTTGAGGCTGTTCAGCCTGGAGAAGGGAAGGCTCCAGGGAGACCTTTGAGCTGCATTTCAGGATCTGAAGGGGATCTACAGGAAGGCTGGGGAGGGTCTGTACAGAAGGGCCTGTGGTGGGGGGACAAGGGGCAATGGTTTGAAAGTGGAACAGGGGAGACTGAGGTTGGACATTGGGAGGAAGTTCTGCACAGTGAGGGTGGGGAGACTCTGGAACAGGTTCAGACCCCATCCCTGCAGGCATTCAAAGTCAAACTTGGTGTGGCTCTGAGCAGCCTGATCCAGCTGGAGGTGTTCCTGCTGCCTGCAGGAGGGTTGTACAGGATGACTTTGGAGGATCCCTTCTAACCCAGTGCCATCTGTGACTCTCCTGTGTGGATGATGCTCCAGGCAGGCTCTCAGCAAGGGCTGGGTTTGGTTTGTTCCCCTGGATTTTGGGGGTGGCTGCTCAGCTGAGGCTGAGGCAGTACAGCTGGTGGCCTTGCTCTCCGTGCTGGGTTTGGGTCCTGTGGGCATGTTTTGATGGTGACTTTCCATTTCAGTGCAGGAGGGGTGGATCTGTTAGAGGTCCACAGGGTGGGATTGAGGCCTTTCCTCTCTGCTTCACTTTACAGCCCCTGGAGGATAGTAGATGACTGTGGAGGTGCTTTCACCATGGGAGCCATAGGAGGTGGCATCTTCCAGGCCATCAAGGGGTTCAGAAATTCCCCAGTGGTGAGTAAAGCCTCTGAGAGCTTGCTCAGAGCACAGCTCTGCTCCTCTGTCCATCCCAGCAGGGGAGGGAGGGAGCAGGAATCCCTGGGCAGGGAGTGGGAGTCAGGAGTGGCCTCCATGTCATCAGCTGGTGAAGCTCTTGGGATCCTGACAGCACCTTTGCCTTTAGTTCTGCTTCCCCCTGCTTGCTCTAGTGGCAGCAGGGGGACAGTGGCAGCTGACTGCCCTCCCTTGGGGTGGGGAGGTGGAGGGGGCAGCAGGATAGGGCCCTTTGGCTGACCTCCTGCTGCTGGCTCCATCTGCAAGGAGAGATGTGAGGCCTCCCCTGGCCTGCCCCTGGCCTTTGCTTCTAAGAAATGGAAAGACCTTGAAAAGAGGAAGAATCTCAAAGGAAGAACCTTCTTCAGATTTATATTAGGGAGTCTTTATTTTCTTTAATTAGTCCCTTAGTTAATTCTGAACAGTTTTTGTGGCCTGGATGGTTTGTTTTTTTTTTTTTTTTTTTGGACTGATGTGAGGCAGTTTGGACCTCCAGGATTTCTGCTGTAAAAGTTGGACTCTAACCCTTAACTCTAACCTCTACCTACAGAGACATTTGCTGCCAATGAAAGCCAATTTCCACTCAACAATTAGTTTAAAAACACTTCCCTGGCTTGACAGGAAAGGGCTTTGGTGGAGTGGTTTTGGTGTCACACTGAATAAGGCATCAGCTGGAGGTGAGCTTTGGAAGTGCAGAACTGGTTCCAAACAGACACTTCACTGGAGGAGGGTCTTGTGCTTAACCACAGTCTTGATGTTGATTAAGGCTCCTTAAACCTCTCCACACACCTGAGTGCTTGTCAAGGGTCAGGGCTGGGCTGGCCAGAAGCTCTCTGTGAACTCTTCTGCTTCCCAAAGCAGAATAGAATCATAGAATCATAGAATCAAGAAGGCTGGAAGAGACCTCAAGGATCATCGAGTCCAACCTGTCACCCTACACCTCATGACTATCTAAACCATGGCCCCAAGTGCCACGTCCAATCCCCTCTTGAACACCTCCAGGGATGGGGACTCCACCACCTCCCTGGGCAGCACATCCCAATGGCCAACCACTCTCTCTGTGAAGAACTTTCTCCTCACCTCCAGGCTAAACCTCCCCTGGCACAGCTTGAGACTGTGTCCTCTTGTTCTGGTGCTGGGTGCCTGGGAGCAGAGCCCAACCCCCTCCTGGCTACAACCTCCCTTCAGGGAGTTGTAGACAGCAATAGGAGGGATTTGGGAAGGGACCTCTGGAGATCATCCAGTCCAAGTCCCCTGCCAAGGCAGGGGCACCTAAGGAAGGCCACACAGGAACACCTCCAGGTGGGTTTGGAATGACTCCAGAGATGGAGACTCCACCACCTCTGGGCAGCCTGCTCCAGGGCTCTGCCACCCTTAAATTAGAGAAGTTCCTCCTCATGTTCAGATGAACTTCTGATGTTGCAGCCTGTGCCCTTTGCTCCTTGTCCTGTCCCTGGGCACCACTGAACAAAGCCTGGTCCCAGCCTCCTGACAGCCACCCTTGGAGTATTGATCAGCACTGATCAGATCCCCCTCAGGCTGCTCCTCTCCAGACTGAACAGCCCCAACTCTCTCAGCCTCTCCTCCCAGAGCTGCTCCAGGCCCCTCAGCAGCTTTGTTGCCCTTTGCTGTCCTCTCTCCAGCAGGTCCCTGAGGTCCTTCTTGAACTGGGCAGCCCAGACCTGGACCCAGGACTCCAGCTGTGTGCCCTCTGGCTGGGCTTCACAGCTGCATTCTCAAGGAGTGCTAAGCACCAAGGGCTGGCTGCAGGCAGCCTCTGATGGCTGCTGGCCACAGCTCTTGATGAGGGAGCTGAGGAACCTCTTGGGGACTGTGGGGAGGTGTTGGAGGTCTGAATCTCAGGATCACAGCGTGGCAGGGCTTGGAAGACTGAGCCCAAGGCCCTGCCAGAGCAGGGCCAGCCAGGGCAGGTGACCCAGGGACACATCCAGGTGGGGCTGGGAGGTCTCCAGGGGGGGAGACTCCAGCAGCTTCTAACTGTCCTTTCTCTTCCCTGCCAGGGGGTGAACCATCGGCTGCGGGGCAGTCTGACAGCCATCAGAACCAGAGCTCCCCAGCTGGGAGGTGACCAACTCTCTCTTCTTGTCCCCTTGGTAGATGAGTGAGTCTGGGGGCAGAGGGTGCTACAAGTGCAGTGGCAGCTGAGGCAGAGCCAGGTGGGCTTCAGGGGATGGGGGGTGTTAGTCTGGGCAGTGAGTAGAGATGGTTCTGGGGCCCCCAGGATGGGTTCAGCTGTGGAGGAAATGTGCTGGTGGGCATGGGGGGGGGGGGATAATCCAGGGCTGGTCATTCTGTCACAGGATCACTGAATTGTCTTGGTTGGGGAAAAAAGCTTTCAGCTCATCCAGTCCAACCATTCTCTACCACTGCCAAGGCTGGGGCTAAACCATGGCCCTCAGCACCACAGCTCTGTGTCTTCTAAACCCCTCCAGGGGTTCAGCCACCTCCCTGGGGAGCCTGGGCCAGGCTTTGAGAACCCTTCCAGTGAAGAGGTTTCTTCTGATGTCCAACCTGAACCTCCCCTGGTGCAACTTGAGGCCATTTCCTCTGGTCCCATCCCTTGTTCCTTGGGAGAAGAGACTGAGTGTGTTCAGAGAAGGGCAACAAAGCTCAAGATCTGGTGAGGAGCAGCTGAGGGACCTGGAGTTCTTCATCCTGGGGAAGAGGAGGCTGAGGGGAGACCTCATTGCTCTCTACAGCTCCCTGAGGGGAGGCTGGAGCCAGCTGGGGGTTGGGCTTTCCTCCCAAGGAACAAGTGATAGGACAAGAGGAACTGTCCTCAAGTTGCCCCAGGGCCATGAGGAACAATTTCTGCCCCTTGAGGGTTGTCCAGGCCTGGCCCAGGGCAGTGGTGGAGTCTCCATCCCTGGAGGGGTTTCAAATCCATGGAGCTGTGGTGCTGAGGGCCAGGGCTTGGTGGTGCCCTGGCAGTGCTGGGGGAAGGCTTGGAGTTGATGATCTCAGAGGCCTTTTCCACCCCACACAATTCTGTGTCTCCTTCGTTCTGTGGCTCAGGGGGGGGCTGGACCTGCTCCCTGTCTGAAAGGCAGCACTGCTGCAGCTCCTGGTGCCAGCTGCAGCACAGGGAGCTCAGCTGCCTTCCCCAACCTGGCTGCTCTTGGTTTGTTCACAGGTAGCTTTGCTGTCTGGGGAGGTCTCTTCTCCATGATTGACTGCAGCATGGTCAGAATGAGAGGGAAGGAAGATCCCTGGAATTCCATCACCAGTGGAGCTCTGACTGGAGCCATTTTAGCTGCAAGAAGTAAGAAACTGAGGAGGACATTGACTGAAAACCTTCTGTGTTCTAACCTCTCGTTCCCACCACCATGGTGAAGCAAACACCCCAGCACCCAAACTGGTGTCACAGCCTGTGGCTGGTGGAGACCCCAGGGCTTGGTACTGGGTCCTGCCCTGTCCAAGACCTGGATGAAGGCACAGAGTGGAGCCTCAGCCAGTTTGGGAGTTGTGGCTGGCACCCCTCAGGCTGTGCTGCCAGCCAGGGGGCCCTGGCCAGGCTGAGAGCTGGGGGAGAGGAACCTCAGGAAGCTCACCCAGGGCAAGGGCAGGGAACTGCCCCTGGGGAGGAACAACCTCCTGCAGCAGCACAGCTGAGGGGGGACCTGCTGGAGAGCAGCTCCAAGGAGAAGGACCTGGGAGTGCTGGGGGACAGCAAGTGCCCAGGAGCCAGCAAGGTGCCCTTGGGGCCAGGAAGGGCAATGGGGTCCTGGGGGGCATGGAGAAGAGTGTGGGCAGCAGGGCAAGGGAGGTTCTCCTCCACATCTGCTCTGCCCTGGTCAGGACACAGCTGGAGTCCTGGCTCCAGTTCTGGGCTCCCCAGTTCAGGAGGGACAGAGAAGTGCTGGAGAGAGTCCAGGGCAGGCTGGGAAGCTGCTGAGGGGCCTGGAGCAGCTCTGGGAGGAGCAAAGGCTGAGAGCCCTGGGGCTGAGAGCCTGCAGAAGAGCAGCCCCAGAGGGGAGCTGAGCAATGCTCAGCAAGAGACAAAGGAGCTGTGGGGGGCAAGAGGCTGGGGGCAGACTCTTGGCAGTGGTGCCCAGGGACAGGCCAAGGAGCAAAGGGCACAGGCTGCAACATCAGAAGTTCATCTGAACATCAGGAGGAACTTCTGTAAGGGTATCAGAGCCCTGGAGCAGGCTGCCCAGAGGTGGTGGAGTCTCCATCTCTGGGGACTTTCCAAACCTGCCTGGGTGTGTCCCTGTGTGATCCTGGCTGGCCCTGGCTGGGCAGGGGACTTGGATTGGATGATCTCCAGAGGCCTCTTCCCAACCCCTTCCATTCTGTGACTCTGGGAAGCTTTTACCCTGTGCTCATGGAAGCTCCAGGGAAGCTCTCAGTGTCCCTTCATTCCCTGGTGGAGGAGGTTGGGGGAGGGGGTTGGGGGAGAGTTGCCCACTAATTATATTTTATTAGTGATGCTAATGAGGCTTAATGGCTGCAAATGGCTGCTTCTGAGCCTGCCTGGGGGAGAGAAGTGAGGTGTGAGTGGCAGAGTGGAGCAGCAGACAGTTTGTGCCTTTGCTTTTCAGATGGGCCTGTGGCCATGGTGGGCTCTGCTGCCATGGGGGGCATCCTGCTGGCACTCATCGAGGGAGCTGGCATCCTGCTGACCAGGTTTGCCTCTGCCCAGTTCCCCAACGGTAAGCAGACACCAGGCCTGCTGCCAGCAGCCTGCTGCAGTGTGGCTGTGCTGGATGGACCTCCTCTGGTGCAGGGCCTGCAGAAACAGGGCTGGGGGAGGAGCAGGCCTTGAGCAACCTGAGCTGTCCCTGCCCGGGGCAGGGGGTTGGACTCAGATCATCTTTGAGGTCCCTTCACAGACTCACAGATTGCAGTGGGTTGGAAGGGAGCCTCCAAGGTCATCTTGTGCAACCCTCCTGCAGGCAGCAGGGACAGCTCCAACCAGAGCAGGCTGCCCAGGGCCACATCAGCTCTGACCTTGAGTGTCCCCAGGGAAGGACATTCTACCTGTTCCATTATTTCACCACCCTCACTGTGCAGAACTTCCTCCTGAGGGGGATCTGATCAGTGCTGATCAATACTCCAAGGGTGGGTGGCAGGAGGCTGGGACCAGGCTTTGCTCAGTGGTGCCCAGGGACAGGTCAAGGAGTAAAGGGCACAGACTGCAACATCAGAAGTTCATCTGAACATCAGGAGGAACTTCCAACCCAATTCTCTCCTGCTCCAGTTTCCCACCCAAACCATTTTCATTTCTCTTCTCCCCCCCACCCTTGCCTTGTTTGCAGGCCCCCAGTTGTCAGAAGACCCCTCCCAGCTGCAGCCCCCTCCCTTCAGTGACTACAGACAGTACCAGTGATTGTCTTCTCCTGGTTCCTGCTGCCCTTGAGCTGAGATTCCAGCTGCTGGAGGACACAGCTGCACTTCTGTCTTGACCACCAAGCACAGCCAGGACCTTCAGCCCTCCTCAGTGTCAAGCTGTGCAGGAGAACTTTGAGGAGATGATCAATCTATTTATTCCCCATGGCTCCCAGTGCTGTAACCTTACCACCTGGCTGGGTGAATACAGGAAGGGCTCAGGCAAGGGCCACATGGAGTCTTTGTCATCCTTGGGACATGGACTGAAAGGCTTTGGAGTCTTCTCTGGGATGTGGCACTCAGCACCCACAGTGACCTCAGCTGGAATTTAGCCTCGGCCCTGCTGGATTTAGGTTGCTACCCAGGCTTCAGTTTAAGGCCCAGAGCTCCTCCACACTCAGCTTCCCATTCCTAAAGGGAATTGGATTAGGAGAGGGATCCAGAGGTGCCAGCCAGGCCCAATCCCTTCCAGCCACAGCTGTCTCACTGCTCTTTGGTTTCTGCTGTCCTGCAGCCCTGAGTGCTTTGGCTGAAGCAGGACCAGCCCTGCATGGATCTGTGGGCTGCAGGCTGCCTCTGCCCTCCCCAGCCCCACAGCCTTGGAGGAGATTCCTCCTCCACCTCTGCTGCTGCAGCTTTGGCAGCACAGAAGCCCCCAGCCAGCTTCTCCTCCTGGAGCTGCAGGAGGTGTGTGGGAGCTCCAGGGAGAGCACAGGTGGGGCTGGGGGGTGAAGGGTTGCACCTCCTGCCTGCTGCCTCTCACCTGGGGTCCAGCCCTGAGCACACCAAGATCTGCTCCATGGGCTGGGGCTCTGGGGGGCAGGCACCTTGCCTCCTGCCAGCTCTCCAAGTCAGAGCCTGAGAGCTTTGCTGGGAGCAGTGCTGCTGTTTGCTGGCAGCTCCTGGCAGAAGATCCACACTCAGGCTCTGCTAACATCTGAGCTGCTTCCTGGCTTCTCCTCTGCCTGAGAGGAGCTTGGGCTCTGTGCTCTGGCAGGAAACTGAGTCAGAGCCGTGGAGGAAGAGGAGAGGATGGAGAAAAGCCAGGAGGGGTGGCAGCCAGGGTGAGAAGGAAGGTTGTACAAAGGCTGTTTGCACCATCTCCTCTCATCCTGTCAGAGGGACATTTTCCTGTTCCCACCCCCCTGGCCTGGCCTAGAACAGCTCCAGGACTTCCTGCTTGCTGGAGCTGCTGCCAGTGTGGCACTGTCAGATCCTTCAGCACAGACCTCTGGGGGTGGGGAGGGCTGGGAGGGTTCCTCCTGCCTTTGCCACCTCCCTGCTTCCTTGGGCAAGTTCTCAAGACCATTTTCTTGCTTTTGTGGCACTGGCTGCTGTCTCCTGTTCTCACCTGAGGTGGCCCTGGGTGGCCCTGGCCTTTGTGGATCCAGATGTGTTCATCACCAGATGTGTTCCCCTAACTCCTGGGTGCTGTGCAGCTCCAGGGTCTTGTTCTCCAGCCTGGCTCTGGCACTGCTGAGCTGTGCCTAGGGCTCTGCTGGGGAGAGAAGATTCTCCTGGCCCCTGCCTGGAGCTCTGGGTGGCTTCAGCTGGGAGCAGACTGGGGGGGGGGGGGGGTGGGCCTCAGGGGAGTGTAGGACCTGGTGAGGGTTGATCTGCAGCCAGGGGACCTGCTGCTCCCCTCAAAGCTGGGCCACATCCAAACAGCTGAGAAGGGACACACACCCCCTGCTTCCCCACAGCAGCAGGGACAGGGTGAGGCCACACCTGGAGTGACTTTTGGGCCTCTCACCTCTCACTCCAAGAAGGACATTGAGAGGCTGGAGCAGGGCCAGAGAAGGGCAACAGAGCTGGGGAAGGGTCTGGAGAAGAGGGCTGGGGAGGAGCAGCTGAGGGAGCTGGGGGTGTGCAGCCTGGAGAAGAGGAGGCTGAGGGAGACCTCATTGCTCTCTGCAGCTCCTGAGAGGAGGCTGGAGCCAGGTGGGGGTTGGGCTCTGCTCCCCAGTCTCAGGTGATGGAAGGAAAGGAAATGATCTGAAATTGTGCTGGGGAGGCTTAGCTTGGAGAGGAGGAAAAATGTCTTTGCTGGAGGAGTGTTCAGGGAGTGGAAGAGGCTGCCCAAGGAGGTGGTGGAGTCCCCATCCTTGGAGCTCTTTAAAAACCCCCTGGAGGTGGTGCTGAGGGAGGTGGTGCTGAGGGATTGTGGGTTAGGGGCAGAGGCTCAGCAGCAGTGGTGAGGCTGTGAGCTCCAGCTGAGCTCCTGGGTCTCTTCCAGCCTCAACCCTTCTGTGACTGTGGCTCTGTGCCATGGGGCTGGCAGGGACAGCAGGAACCAGCTCGGGGTGGGTAACAGCAGTGGGGCTTGAGCTGGGCTTTGCTGGGCTCAGCTCTTCCCCTCTGATCCCTGCTGCCCCCCAGCACTGGCTGGTGCCTGCCACACCTTGAGAAGCCTCTTTCGGGGTGCTGCTCTTCACTCCCCAGCTGGCCTCAGCCTCTTCTCCAGCCCTCTGGGAGCCCTTTGCCATGCAGAGGAGCTCCCTTCACTGCTCCTCCCCCTCCCAGGAGGGAGGGCAGCAGATGCTGCCCTGTGGCACCATGCCCAGCCAGGGAAGGGCTTCCTGCCCTGTCACCATCACAACACCCAGGAGCTTCCTGCTCTTTGCTTTGGCTGTTGAGGCTGTCCCAGATCACTGAGGGCACATTCCTGGGGTACTCACAGGTTCATAGGATGCATCAAGGCTGAAGGGACCCTCCCAGGTCATCTTGCCCACCCCCCCTGCAGGCAGCAGGGACAGCTCCAGCTACAGCAGGCTGCCCAGGGCCACAGCAAGGCTGAGCTTCAGTCTGCAGGAAGGGAGCCTCCAGCACATCTCCCCGGGCAACCTGTTCCAGTGTCTCCCCAGCCTCACTGCGCAGAGCTTCCTCCTGCTGTCCAACCTAAATCTGCCCTGCTCCAATTTCAAACCATTCTCCCTTGTCCTGTCCCTCCCAGCCCTTGTCCAGTCCCTCCCCAGCTTTCCTGGAGCTCCTTCAGGTAGTGGAAGGCTGCTCTGATGTCTCCCTGGAGCCTTCTCTTCTCCAGGCTGAGCAGATCAAATTCTCCCAAGCCTGTCCCCACAGTGGAGCTTCTTCCCCCTTCTGATCCTCTTTGTATCCTCTTCTGGACCCTCTCCAGCAGCTCCAGGTCCTTATGCTGGGCAGGTCCCAGAGGTGGACGCAGCACCAGAGTGGCAGACTCCCCCCTCTCTCTCTCTCTGAGCCCCCTCCCCAGCAGCAGCCCCCCAGCTGCTTTTCTCCTCCCACCCCCCAAAGGAAGCAGCCAGCAGCGAAGCTGACACTGAACTGTGACCTTTTTTTATTTCGCTCAGCTTACAGCAGCTCCACAACTCCCCTCCTGTCCCCTTCCTTGTCACCTCCACAGCCCCCCAGGGAGCCAGGGGGAGGCTGTGGCAGTGGCAGCAGCACCTCCTTAAAGCTTAGTATTAAATATTAAATATTCTCTTCCTTTCTGTTTACATTACTTTGTCAAGGAAAAAAAAACAAAACAAAACGACACAAACCCAAAACAAAACCGAACCGAACAAACTAAAAACCAACCCAACCCTCCCCCCCCCCCAAAAAAAAACCAAACAAAGACAATTAAAACTTAAATTACATCAGTCTGTGCCTGTGCCCTGGCCAGCAGCACCACCAGCAAGGCCCAGGGCTTGCTCTGGTGCCTTGGTTCTGCTCACTGCGATGCTGCTGAGGGTGCAAAAAGGGACTGAGGGTGCAAAAAGGGACTGAGGGTGCAAAAAGGGACTGAGGGTGCTTCAAGTGGGGCAGCCACAGCCCCCTGCTGTCAACAACCTGCAGGCCCAGGGAGGGAGGGTGGGTGGCCATGGAATGGGTTAAAAAGAGTCTGGAGAAGACAACCCAGGGTTTGGGGGGGAGGGGCCACCATGCCTCCCCCCTCCAGTCTTCAGGGGCAGGGGAAAAGGAGGAAGGGGAGTGTGAGGATTTGGTCAGACAAAGGGAAAAGGGGGAAGGGGGGGTGAGGATTTGGTCAGACAAAGGGAAAAGGGGGAGGGGGGGGTGAGGATTTGGTCAGACAAAGGGAAAAGGGGGAGGGGGGGGTGAGGATTTGGTCAGACAAAGGGAAAAGGGGGAGGGGGGGTGAGGATTTGGTCAGACAAAGGAGTTTTTGTTTCTTTTCTGTGTGTCTTAAACCCAAACCCCAAACCAACCACACAAAACAACAACCAACAACAAACCCAAACCAGCCAACACCACCACCCCCCCCACCCCGGTTTTGAGTCTTCCTTGGATTTTTAGCAAAGACAAAAAAAGAGTTGTTTTTTTTTAAAACAAAACAAAAAAACAAACAAACAAACAAACAAAAACACAAAAAACCAAAACCACAAAGCACTTAGGAAGCTTGGGACTAAAACCAGGAGCAGGTCTCAGAGCAGGGAGTCGTCTGTGCAGCCTCCTTCCAGTCCGTAGCGGAATTCCTGCAGGTTGGAGACTCCATAGAAGTGCACAAAGGCTGCTGCCACCACCAGCACGTGGAAGATCTGATGGGACTGGAACTGCAGGGAAGCACACAGGAAAAAAAAAAAAAACCAAAAAGTTCCTTTCAACCAGGCCAAAGGAGACAGAGAGACACCAGCAACACCTGCACCTCCTCTGCCTCGCTGCTGCTGTGTTTTGCAGCCTGTCCTTCATCCATGCTGGCTGCCAGCAGGGGCACAGCAGGACAGCCTGAGCCATTTGCTCCTCAGCTCATGGCAGCACAGATGTTAGGGGTTGGAAGGGACCTCTGCAGATCAAGTCCAGCTCCCCTGCCAAGAGCAGGACCACCCAGGGCAGGTCACACAGGAACACATCCAGAGAGGGCTGGAAAGGCTCCAGAGGAGACTCCACAACCTCTCTGGGCAGCCTGCTCCAGGCCTCTGGGACCCTCCCAGTGCAGAAGTTCCTCCTCATGTTGAGGTGGAACCTCCTGTGCTGCAGTTTCCATCCATTGCCCCTTGTCCTATCCCAGGGTGCAAGGAGCAGAGCCTGGCCCTGTCCCTTCCTTCCAGCCCTCAGCTATTGATAGACATTGATCAGATCCCTCTCAGCCTCCTCTCCACACTAACCACCCCCAGGGCTCTCAGCCTCTCCTCCCCAGGCAGTGCTCCAGGTCCCTTCAGCATCCTCATAGCCCTCCCTTGGATCCCTGTCCCTCCTGAACTGGGGAGCCCAGCACTGGATGCAATCTTCCAGGTGAGGCCTCAGAAGGGCAGAGCTGAGAGCTCAGCACCTGCTGGCCCCTTGCCCAGCACCCTGCCTAGCCCTTGCCCAGCACCCTGCTCAGCACCTTGCCCAGCACCCTGCTCAGCACCCTGCCTGCCCCCTTGCGCAGCACCCTGCCTGCCCCCTTTGCCCAGCACCCTGCTCAGCACTCTGCCTGAATCCTTTGCCTAGCACCCTGCCTAGCCCTTGCCCAGCACCCTGCAGGCTCCCTGCCCAGCACCCTGCCTGACCCTTTTGCCCAGCACCCTGCTCAGCACCGTGCTCAGCACTCTGCAGGCTCCATGCCCAGCACTCTAGCTGACCCCTTTGCCCAGCACCCTGCAGGCACCCTGCCCAGCACCCTGCCTAGCCCTTGCCCAGCACCCTGCTCAGCACCTTGCCAGCACCTTGCCCAGGTCCCTGCTCAGCACCCTGCAGGCTCCCTGCCCAGCACCTGCCAGCACCTTGCCCAGAACCCTGCTCAGCACCCTGCAGGCTCCCTGCCCAGCAATCTGCCTGACCCCTTTGCCTAGCACCCTGCCTAGCCCTTGCCCAGCACCCTGCCCAGCACCCTGCAGGCTCCCTGCCTAGCACCTTGCCTAGCCCTTGTCCAGCACCCTGCAGGCTCCTTTGCCAGCTCAGCACCCTACAGACTCCTTGCCCAGCCCCCTGCCTGCCCCTTACCCAGCACCCTGCAGGCTTCCTGCTCAGCCCCCTGCCTGCCCCCTTACCCGGCTCCCTGCAGGCTCCTTTCCCAGCTCCCTGCCCAGCACCCTGCAGGCTCCCTGCCCAGCCCCCTGCCCACCCCAGGGCTCCCCCCACTCACCCAGATGTCGAACTTGCCGGGGAAGAAGCGCTCGGGGATGCGTGCGGCGTACAGCCCTGCGCCCGTGATGTACATCACTGCCATCAGGAAGAACCACCCCATCTGCCCCACTGTGGTGGCCTTCACAAAGCCCTCAGCGATGGTGAAGTGCATGGTGGGCACCACCCCGCTCAGCCCCAGCCCCAGGAAGACCCCTGCAAGAAAGAGGAGAGGCTCAGGGAATCCCTCAGGGAATTGTCAGGGTTGGAAGGGAGCTCAAGGCTCAGCCAGTCCCAACCTCCCTGCCATGCCCAGGGACACCTCACACCACAGCAGGTTGCTCACAGCCACCTCCAGCCTGGCTGCAAAAACCTCCAGGGATGAGGCTTCCACCACCTCCCTGGGCAACCTGTGCCAGGCTCTCACCACCCTCATGGGGAAGAATTTCTTCCTCACATCCAATCTGAATCTCCCCACTTCTAGCCTTGCTCCATCCCCCCCAGTCCTGTCACTCCTTGACACCCTCAAAAGTCCCTCCCCAATCAGCAAAGAGAGCTCAGCATATTCAAGGCCAGGCTGGATGAGGCCCTGAGCAAGCTGGGCTGGTGGGAGGTGTCCCTGCCCACGGCAGGAGGGTTGGAACTGGCTGAGCTTTAAGGTCCCTCCCAACCCAACCCAGTCTGTGATTTTATGAATCTACAAATCTACAGACAGGGAACTGCTGCAGCCACCAAGCTCCCCTCACACCCTCATCCTGCACAAAGAGAAGATCCTGGAGGCACCAGCAGCTTCCCCTCACTCAGGCCTGGATTATCCAACCCCCAAGGGTTCACGAAACCCCCACTGGGAACACTGTGTGCAGCTCTGGAGCCCTCAGCACAGCACAGACAGGGAGCTGCTGGAGCAGGGCCAGAGGAGGCCACAGCAGTGCTGGCAGGGCTGGAAGGGCTCTGCTGGGAGGCCAGGCTGAGAGAGTTGGGGTTGTGCAGCCTGGGGAGGAGAAGGCTCCAGGGAGACCTTCTGGTGGCCTTGCAGTGCTCCAAGGGACCTGGAAGGAAGCTGGGGACAGAGCTTTGAGCAGGGTCTGTTGTGACAGGACAAGGGAGGATGGTTTGGAACTCAAAGAGGCAGATTGAGAGTGGAGAGAAGGGAGAAATGTTTGCCCCTGAGGGTGGGGAGAGCCTGTGCCAGGCTGCCCAGAGAGGTGAGAGCTGCCCCATGGCTGGCACCATTGCAGGTCAGGTTGTTTGGGGCTGTGAGCAACCTGCTGTGGTTGGGGCTGTCCCTGGGGACTGCAGGGGGTGGGACTGGAGGAGCTGTGAAGGTCCCTTCCCACCTGAAGCATTCCCTGATTCCATGAAAATGAGAGATGCCAGCTCCACATCCCAGTCCACACCAGTGCTGACCCCCAGTGCTCACTGGGCAGAGCTCAGCCAACATCTTCCCTCCAGCTGCAGGGCTGCAGCAGCTCCAGCTCCTGACTGCAGGAGCAGCTCCTTTGGGAGGTGCCAGCCCTCTGGACCACACCAAAGCCTCACAAGCCTGAGGGATGAGGCCACCCCTGCAAGGAGAGGCTCTGCCAGAGCCATTCCTTCGGTGCAGCTCAAGGGGAAGGTGCCAATTAGTGCTGACACCCTCAGCTTGGCATCTGCTTAGGGGGGCAGGGAGCAATGAGCCAAGAGCCTGCAGCTGGTACTGGCAGCTTCACCCCATGGGAGGACAAAGGCCCTGCTGTGGGGCTGGCAGCTCCACCCTGGCCCCTGCCCTCCTGAGGGGCCCCTCTCATGGGTCAGGTGCCAGAGGTGCCACCCAGCCCCCAGCTCAGTCTCATCCCTGCCCCATAGCCAGGCTGCTGCTGTGGGAGCCACCCCTGCAGGGCCCCTGGGAGGTTCCTTCTTGTCCTGAGGGGCCCAGAACTGGTCACAAGCTTCCAGCTGTGGCCTCAGCTGGGCAGAGCAGAGGGGCAGGGGAACCTCTCTGACCTACTCAGCACAGCCCTTCTGATCCACCCCAGGATGCCCTTGGCCTCCTTGGCATCCACCAGGCCCCCCAGGTGCCTCTCCCCAGAGCTCAGCCCCAGATCAGCAGAGGTCCTGTGCCCAGTGAGGCCAAGCTGGCCTGCAGAGGCTGCAGTGGGGACAAGCCAGGGGGGGAGCATGGCATGGGCTGGAGGCAGCCTCACCCTCTGGCTCCTGGAAGCTGGGGAGGTGCCAGCATGCCCATGGCAGGGAACAAGGAGGGAAACCTCCTCCTGCCCTGCTCCCACTGCCAAATGCTTCCCAGAGGAGCTGCTGTGGGCACACAGCCCCAGCCCCCCCCCCCGTCCAGGGCTGTCTTTAAACCAACCCTCAGCCCCAGGAGTGCCAGGAGGGTTCTCAGGCCCTGCCCAGCAGAGGATCTCAACTCCCTGCACAGCTGGAGAAGGAAGACTCCTCCCTGCTGGCAGCTGCTGCTCCAGGGAAACGAATTCTGCAGGTGCCCAGAGCTGTGCCCACACAGGAAGAGCCACCCCCCAGTGAGACCTTCCCAAGGTGCCTCCCCTGAAGCCCTCCCAGGCTGCCTGGTGGGGCTGGGGGGGCTTGGGGTGAGGACAGTGAGCTCCTACCTGCTCTTGTCTGCCTGTGCTTGGGGGTGGCAAACCTGTCCCACTGAGCCACGATGATGGCAGAGATGCCCAGGACACAGACGATGGAGAGGTAGATGAGCCTGGGCTGGGGGGAGCAGTAGAAGGAGTAGTAGAGCCATGGGACAAAGCTGCCCATGATCAGCAGGGCAATTCCTGAATAGTCCAACCTGCAGCAGGGGGGGCAAGCACACCACAGTCACAGCAGAGCCCCAGGGGCCACCCCACAGGCTCCGGGGCAGCAGCCTGGCAGTGCCCTCCAGGCTGCCTGCAGCCACAGCCCCACAGAGGGGGGGGCATGGGGGGGAAGTGAGGTGAGGCTGCACTTGGGGCTGGGGGCAGGGCCTGGGCCCTGCAGGAAGGCTGTTCCCAAGGGATAGGATGAGAGGCTGGAAGCTGGAGCAGGGGAGGGGAGGTCGGGCAGCAGGAGGAAGCTCTGCAGAGGGAGGCACTGGGACAGGCTGCCCAGGGAGCTGCTGGAGGCTTGCAACACCAGACCTGATGTGGCACCTGGGCACAGCTGGGGGAGTCCCTGCTGGCAGCAGGGGGCTTGGACAGCATGGCCTTGGGGGATCCCCTCAGCCCGGATGCATTTATGAAGCTGTGAGTACCCCAGGAATGAGCTCCCCCCAAAGGGCTGAGCAGCAGCCCCAGGGACCTGGGACAGCCTCAGCAGCCACAGCCAAGGGCAGGAAGCCCTTCCCTGGCTGGGCAAGGTGCCACAGGGCAGCAGGGTCTGCTGGCCTGCCCCCTGGGAGGGGGAGGGGCAGTGATGGGAGCTCCTCTGCGTGGCACTGGGGCAGGCTGCCCGGGGAGGTGCTGCAGGCTCTGTCCCTGGACACCTTCAAAGTCAACCTGGCTGTGCCCTGAGCCCTGCTGGCTGCAGAGGATGCCCTTGGAGGGTCCCTTCCCAGCCAAAGCAATCTGTGGGCACGGAGGTGGCTCCTGAGGATGCTGGGGGAGCTTGGCAGGAGCCCAGGGGGTGAAGAGGAGACAGCAGGGGCCAAGCCCTCAGCCACGAGGCCCTGCACAGATGGAGCTGGCTGCCCCCCTGCACTGCAGAGTGCTTCCCATCCACCCAGCAGGAGCCACCTCCCCCCAGGGCAGCTGCCAGAGGGTGCCCCTGCAGCCTGGCATGGCCCTGCCAGGACACCTCTGCAGGGCAGCACAGCCCAGCCCAGCCCAGCTCAGCCCAGCTCAGCCCAGCCCAGCTCAGCCCAGCCCAGCTCAGCACAGCCCAGCTCAGCCCAGCCCAGCTCAGCCCAGCCCAGCTCAGCTCAGCACAGCCCAGCCCAGCCCAGCTCAGCTCAGCACAGCCCAGCCCAGCTCAGCTCAGCACAGCCCAGCCCAGCCCAGCCCAGCCCAGCACAGCCCAGCTCAGCTCAGCTCAGCACAGCCCAGCCCAGCTCAGCTCAGCACAGCCCAGCCCAGCCCAGCCCAGCCCAGCACAGCCCAGCCCAACCCAGCCCAGCTCAGCACAGCCCAGCCCAGCACAGCCCAGCCCAACCCAGCCCAGCTCAGCACAGCCCATCCCAGCACAGCCCAGCCCAACCCAGCCCAGCTCAGCACAGCCCAGCCCAGCCCAGCTCAGCCCAACCCAGCCCAGCTCAGCCCAGCCCAGCCCAGCTCAGCCCAGCCCAGCCCAGCTCAGCACAGCCCAGCCGAGCCCAGCCCAGCCCAGCTGAGCCCAGCCCAGCCCAGCCCAGCTCAGCCCAGCCCAGCCCAGCTCAGCCCAGCCCAGCTCAGCTCAGCTCAGCCCAGCCCAGCTCAGCCCAGCCCAGCTCAGCCCAGCCCAGCCCAGCCCAGCTCAGCTCAGCCCAGCTCAGCCCAGCCCAACCCAGCCCAGCTCAGCCCAGCCCAGCTCAGCCCAGCCCAACCCAGCCCAGCCCAGCCCAGCTCAGCTCAGCCCAGCCCAGCTCAGCACAGCCCAGCCCAGCTCAGCCCAGCTCAGCTCAGCCCAGCCCAGCTCAGCACAGCCCAGCCGAGCCCAGCCCAGCTGAGCCCAGCCCAGCTCAGCTCAGCTCAGCTCAGCCCAGCCCAGCCCAGCTCAACCCAGCCCAGCTCAGCTCAGCTCAGCCCAGCACAGCTCAGCCCAGCCCAGCTCAGCCCAGCCCAGCTCAGCCCAGCCCAACCCAGCCCAGCTCAGCCCCAGGGCCAGGACTTCCAGCAGGCAGCCCCCAGGGAGTGTCTCTGACAGCCTGGGCTGGGGCAGCTCTTTGGTAGCAGCCTGGCTGCTGCCCTGCTCCTGCCAGGGGCTGGCATCAGCTCAGCTCTGAGAGCAGCCTGGGCACAGCCCCCAGGCCAGGCTCCTGCCCAGCCCCCTCCCTGCCTGCTCTGCCCCTTGGCTTCCACTGCAAACTGGAGCCCAGCCAGAGGCTCCTCCAGTGAGGAGGGGGCTGCCAGCTGTGCCCCAGGGACCCCAGGACCCCCTCTCAGCTCCCTGCCAGGAGGGGGCACAAGGAGGGGATCCCTGCTGGGGGGGGTCCCTCAGGAGCTGCAGCTTCCCAAGGTTTTGGTCCTCCTCCCCCAGCTGAGGGTGCTTGAGCTGCTGGATTTAAGGAGCTCAAACCCACAGCAGAGCCCTCCAGACCCCAGCTGTGGATTCCCTCTCAGCTCCAGGCTGGGTCTGGTGAAGGATAAACCCTTGGGAAGGCAGCACCATCCAGGAGGGAGCACTGGGAGAACCCAAAGCCTCCTCCAGGACCACCAAGCCCCTGCCTGTGCTGGACTCACTTTGAAAAAGTCCTGGAGACCTTCTCTGAGTGACAGTAGACAGTGTGGAAAAGCCAGGAGAAGCTGAGGCACAGCACTGCTCCCAGGAAGAACATCCCAAACACCACCTTCTCCTGGAGGGGAGCCATGAAGTACATGTTGGGGCGCAGCATGGTCAGGATGCCCAAGCAGAGGAACAAAACAAAACCTGTGAGGAGCACAGAAGGGAGAGTCAGGCAAGAGGAGGCTGAAGGGAGGGCTTGGAGCAGCCCTCAGGGATTCAGGGGACCTGGAAGGAAGCTGGGGAGAGAGTTTTGAGCAGGGTCTGTTGGGACAGGACAAGGGGTGAGGGTTTGGAACTCAAAGAGGCAGATTGAGAGTGGAGAGAAGGGAGAAATGTTTGCCCCTGAGGGTGGGGAGAGCCTGTGCCAGGCTGCCCAGAGAGGTGAGAGCTGCCCCATGGCTGGCACCATTGCAGGTCAGGTTGTTTGGGGCTGTGAGCAACCTGCTCTGTCCCTGGGGACTGCAGGGGGTTGGACTGGAGGAGCTTTAAGATCTCTTAGGACCTGCCATGGGTTGAGCTGAATCTGCTGCTGCCATTCCATCCCATGCTGCTGCCCTGCCAGCTTCAATCCCAAAGTGCTGGCTGGAGCCAAGCATCCTGGGGCTGGGTGAGGCTGGAGCAGGAGAGGCTCCTGTGCCACTGGCTGCTCCTGGTTTCCAGTCTGGGGGTGCTGAGCTTGGCCACTGGGCTGGCTGCTCTGGTTGGGGCTGTCCCTGGGGGCTGTGGGGGTGGGACTGGAGGAGCCTGGAAGGTCTCTTCCCACCCAAAGCAGTCTGGGACTCCAGCATCCTGTGGCTGACTTCAGGAGAAGCCCAACCCTGGCTGTGCTCTGCAGGACAGGCCCCGGACAGATCCTGCTCACAGGTGCTCAGCTGCAGCCAGGGCTGTGCTGGCAGTGGGTTGTAAGCACAGAGGAGTGGTGCTGGGGACAAGGACAGGGCTCAGAGCTATCCCTGCTTTCAGAAGCCACTCTGAGGCTCTGCAGCTCTGCTCAGGGCACTTCTCTCTGTCCCACTCTCATCCAACATCAGCAAAGCCACAGACAGTAGCTGAGCTCAGCCCCTCCTGCTGCTGGGACCTGCCCTGCTCTCAGCCCAGCAGCTCTGGGGCACCTCAGGACCCAGCTGCCTGCACTCAGGACACTCAGTCCTCAAGGGGAGGCCCCAGGCATGGAGAGGGCTCAGCACCAGCAAGCCTTGGAGTCCCCAGCACAAAAGGACATGGAACTGTTGGAGCAGGACCAGAGGAGGCCACGAAGGTGATCAGAGGGATGGAGAAGCTCCTGCTGGGACAGGCTGGGAGAGTTGGGGCTGATCAGGCTGGAGGAGAGAAGGCTCCGGGGAGACCTTAGAGCAGCCTTGCAGGACCTGAAGGGCTCCAGGAGAGCTGGGGAGGGACTTTGGCCAAGGGCTGGGAGTGCCAGGATGAGGGAGAATGGCTTTGAGCTGGGAGAGGGGAGAGTGAGAGTGGAGAGGAGGAAGAAATTGTTGAGAGTGAGGGTGGGGAGAGACTGGCACAGGTTGCCCAGGGAGGCTGTGGCTGTCCCCTGCCTGGAGGTGTTCAGGGCCAGGCTGGATGAGGCCTTGAGCAAGCTGGGCTGGGGGGAGGTGTCCCTGCCCATGGCAGGGGGATGGAGCTGGATGCTCTTGAAGGTCCCTCCCATCCCACCCCATCCCAACCCACCCCACCCCCTTCCCTTCCCTTCTGTGGTCCTGTGGCACAAGGCCACCCCCCTGCCACCCAGTCACCTAACAGATGTGTCCAGATGTTGCCTGTCTCGGTGTGTATCCGGAAGATGCTCTTGAAGCAGGCTCTGAAGGAGGGCATGGGAGGCCTGTGGCCATGCAGGAGGTAATCATTGTCCTTCAGCCAGTCAGGCAGCACGTCGTAGGGGATCACTCTCCAGCGCCCTTCCCACACCTGCAACAGCCCAGGCTCTGCTGGGGACCCCCACAGCCTCCCCAGCCCCCCCAGCAGCAGGTGGAAGGAGCCCAGCAGGAGCCCTCCCCACAGCCAGGGCTGGAAGGGCTCCTCCTCAGGGAGGGGAAGTTCAGTCTGTGCAGCCTCAGCACCCCCTCAAAGCACTCCCACACTGCAGGGCTCCCCAGGGGGGCAGTCTGCAGCCCCAGCTCTTTCCAGCTGCACCACCACCTGCACAGCTTGGGCCTTCAGGTCCCTTCCCACCTGGCACTCTGGGATTCTGTGTGCCCCCCTGGCAAGGGAGTCAGAGGTGATTTGCACCCTCAGGTTGAACCCTCCCAGACCCCAAGCAACTGTTCCCTGCAGGGGGGAACTGCTCCCAGTTGGGCTGGAGGAGAGGGAGGGCAAGGAACCAGGCTGGCTCTCAGCTGATGTCAGCACTCAGCCAAGCCACAAGGACAGGCCCCAGGTGAGGCCAGCAACGTGCCCGAGGCTGCCAGGCCCTGGTAGAGGAAGGCAGAGGTGCTGGGGCTGCTCCACAGGGCACTGCTCACCCAGCATGAGGGGGCACAACCTCCACCCCCAACCAGTGCTTCCCAGCTGCCACCAGCCCCTTCCCACACCCCTGCTGCTGGGAGCAGGCCCAGGGGAGCAGAGAGCCCCCAGAGCTTCACCCAGACACAGCCAGGCCCTGGCCTCTGCTCACCACCCCGAGCTTGGGGCATCCAGGCCTCAGCAACATTCCCCAAATCAGGACTGGGGAAGGACCACTGCATGCTGCCATACCTTATAGACAAACTCTTCCATCTTCTCCATGGCATGGTGAGCCTGCAGAGGCAGAGTCAGCACACGGACCACCTCCTCCTCCTCCTCCTCACGGGCTGCTGGGCACGGTGGGTCTTCAGTCTAGGGGGAAAAAAGGGCTGGGAGGAAACCATTCCTGGCCTTGGGAGCAGCAGCAGCCTGCAGAGAGCACCTGGAGCTTCCTCCCTTCCCAAGGGGACAGGACCTGCTGGACACTGCTTAGGCAACACACTACTGTCTTAGCCACCTCGGGCAGGCTAATCCCAGCTTTATCCCTGTTGAAAGGCAGGATTACCAGAGGAATTTCCATCCCTGCATCCAAGGCTGGAACAGCCACTTGGTCCAGGCAGGAATCCTGGCCCTCCAGCCCAGCCACCAGCCCAGCATGGGATACAGGCAGCACCTCCTGGGCTGGGAGCACTCTACCCACCCTGGCTCAGCTCCCTCAATCCTTCCTCTCCTTAGTGGGTTTGGGAAAGATGATTTCCAGCCCTGAGGGTCCCAGCCCAGCCCAGCACAACCCAGCCCAGCCCATCTGGGCCAACATCACTGCTCTACAGCTACCACAGACAGGAGACGTTTGAGGCCAGCCCAGAGCAGCCTGGCCGGCAGCATTTGGGGAACAAAACATCTCACAGCCTGCCTGAGCTGACACAAAGCAAAACCGGACCCAGAGGCTCTGCAAAACGCACCCAGCCGGCCTGCATCCCTCAAGATGCTGACGGGATAACGGGAAAATTCCTCCCGTTAATCCACAAGGACGGAGCGGAGAGGCTAAGCAGGGAGCAGTAGAGCTCTGGGAGCGCGGCGGTGAGATGCCCGTGGCAGGGGGTGAAGGCAGACTCACGCTGGCCGAGCCGGTGGCTCCCTGGTCCCCCTTCTCCTCGAGGAGCGGCCCCAGCTCGGCCAGCTCCAGGTGCGGCCTGTCCCGGCCGGTGGCCGCCAGCCCATTGCCCTGCCCGGCGGCGGAGGCTTTGCGGGACGCCATGGAGCCGGCGGGGTCGCTGCTGCTGGCCGAGGGCAGCCGGGGCGAGGTCCCTCCGCGTCCTTCTGCCGCCGCGCTGGGGAGGGAGGAAAAGGAGAGTCACCGGGAACCAGCGGCCACGCAGCCCGCCCCGGGCCGGGCCTTCCCCTGGAACTGCGCCTGCGGGGCCCGGCCTCCCTCGGCGCACCGGCGGGGCCGAGGTCGCCGCCAGCCGCCTAGGGAAAGCGGCGCCCCCGAGCACCCCCATCCCTTCCCGGCCGCGCTCACCGGCAGCTACATCTCGCGCAGGGCGGCGGCGGCAGCACCGGAAGCGACGGGGCGGGACCAGGCCGCTTCCGGTGGCGGAGGCCCCGCCCCGGGCTGCGACGACGCCCCCCGGCCCCACAGTGCGAGTTGGGCGGGCCTCGAGTTCTGATTGGTGCAAGCTGCTGTCCGTCCGGTTCTCTTCCCGCCCCGCCGGCTGACGGCCGCTGCGATTGGACAAGGCGCCCCCCACACGCCGCGCCGGCGGTACGGCTCTAGCCGGGTGTGAGTCTCTCTGGCTGCGCCCTCTGCTGCCCCCTAGCGGCGCGGCAGGGCTCTGCGCTGGGAGCGCCGCGTCTGGGAGTTCCGTGGTGGCGATGGCAAGGCACGGTCGGACCCAGGGGGAATCCGCGGGGCTTCTGCAGCCCACGGACCTACCGGGGGCAGAACCTGCGAGGCGAGGGCCGGTTCTGCATCTCCTTTAGGCCTGCGGTTGCAGTGACACAGCAGCACCCAGGCGCAGCTGTCTGCCTGTTCCTATCCTTCTGTCCCCAGCCACAAGATCCCAGAACCCAGCATGGTGCAGGCTGGGAGGGAGCTCTGGAGCTCAGCCAGTCCAACCCCCTGCTCCAGCAGGGCACCCGCAGCAGGTTGCCCAGAAGCACAAAGCACAGGGGGGGTTGGAAGCTCTCCACCCAAGGAGACTCCACAACCTCTCTGGGCAGCCTGCTCCAGGGCTCCCTCCACCCTTAAACTAAAGAAGTTCCTCCTCACGGTCCAGTCTGTGCCCTTTGCTCCTTGTCCTGTCCCTGGGCACCACTGAACAAAGCCTGGTCCCAGCCTCCTGACACCCACCCTTGGAGTATTGATCAGCATTGATCAGATCCCCCTCAGGCTGCTCCTCTCCAGACTGAACAGCCCCAACTCTCTCAGCCTCTCCTCCCAGAGCTGTCCCAGGCCCCTCAGCAGCTTTGTAGCCCTTTGCTGTCCTCTCTCCAGCAGTTCCCTGCTCTTCTTGAATCAAGAAACCCAGAACTGGAGCCAGGACTCCAGCTGTGTCCTGACCAGGGCAGAGCAGAGGGGCAGGAGAACCTCCCCTGCCCTGCTGCCCACACTCTTCTCCATGCCCCCCAGGACCCCATTGCCCTTCCTGGCCCCAAGGGCACCTTGCTGGCTCCTGGGCACTTGCTGTCCCCCAGCACTCCCAGGTCCTTCTCCTTGGAGCTGCTCTCCAGCAGGTCCCCCCTCAGCTGTGCTGCTGCAGGAGGTTGTTCCTCCCCAGGGGCAGTTCCCTGCCCTTGCCCTGGGTGAGCTGATGGTGGCCATCAGCTACCTTGGCACCAGCCTGCTCACACGTGGGTTCCCACTAAAGGCCCTCGAGGGCTTCCCCAGCTGCTGACAGCTCTGCAGAGCAAATGTCCACAGCAATAATTGATGGCCAAGGTCGCCCTTGGCTGTCTCCTCTTTCCCTGCCCAGAGGTTTAATTACCTCCGCTAACGAGAGCCGGGGCTGGAGACTCCCCTCCACCCCTGCCACCGCCTGGCACAATGGCAGATCCTGTTCCTCATCAATCATTCATGGCCCAGCCACTGGAAGGGGTTTCTTGGGGCTGCTCAGCTGGGAAGTGTGAGTCCAACCTCCTGGAGTCCAAGTGGTGCTGCCCTGGGGGGCAGCTCAGAGGTGCCTGGGTCAGCCCCGGTCCCCCCAGGGTGAGTGGTGGCATGGCTTGGGTGGCACACAGGGCTTGGGTGGCACACAGGGCTTGGGGGGCACGTGGAGGTTGGAGGGGACATGAGGTTTAGAGGGGACATAGAGTTTGGGTGGGGGCACAGTTTGGAGAGGACAGAGGGTTTGGTGGTGACATGGGGCTTGGGGGGGACATGGGGATTGGAGAGGGCACAGGGTTTGGGGGGGACATGGGGTTTGAATGGGGCACAGATTTTAGTGGGACATGGGATTTGGGTGGGACACAGGGTTTGGAGAGGGCACAGGATTTGGGGGGACATGGGGTTTGAATGGGACACAGATTTTAGAGGTACATGGGGTTTGGGGGAAGATGGGGTTTGGATAGGGCACAGTGTTGGGGGGGGACATGGGGTTTGGAGAGGGCACAGTGTTGGGGGGGACATGGGGTTTGAATGGGACACACATTTTAGGGGTACATGGGGTCTGGGTGGGACACAGAGTTTGGAGAGAGCACAGGGTTTGGGGGAGCAGAGGCTTTGCAGGGGACACAGAGTTTGGGGGGACATGGGGTTTGGGGGTGACACGGGGTATGGACAGAACATAGGGTTTGGAGGGGACATGGGGCTTGAGGGGGACACAGGGTTTGGAGTTGGCCATAGGGTTAGGGACTTTTTGGGGGTGCAGTTGGACATAGGGGGGGTAGAAGATGCTCTGGAGGTTTCTGGGGGGCTGTGTGCTGGATGGAGGGCATAGCACAGGCTGGACAACCTCATGTCCCAGCAGAGCCTGGGTGTCCAGGATGGTTTGGGCAGGTGGTGGGCAGGGCTCTGCTCTCTCTGCTCTCTCCTCTGCAGGGACAAAGGCTGCTGTGTCCCCTCCCTGGTGTCCCCATGGGTGTCTTGAGCTGCATGAAGTACCTGATGTTCATCTTCAATGTGCTGGTGTTTGTGAGTCCAGCTGGGGCCCCCGGGGTGCAGGGGACTCATCCCCAGGCTGGGACATCTCATGGAATCATAGAATCAGGCAGAGTTGGAAGGGACCACAAGGCTCAGCCAGTTCCAACCCCCCTGTCATGGGCAGGGACACCTCACACTGGATCAGGCTGCCCAGAGCCTCATCCAGCCTGGCTGCAAACACCTCCAGGGATGGAGCCTCAACCACCTCCCTGCACAACCCATTCCAGGCTCTCACCACCCTCATGGGGAAGAACTTCTTCCTCACATCCAGTCTGAATCTCCCCACTTCCAGCTTTGTTCCATTCCCCCCAGTCCTGTCACTCCCTGACACCCTCAAAAGTCCCTCCCCAGCTTTCTTGGAGCCCCCTTGAGATCCTGGAAGGCCACAAGAAGGTCTCCCGGGAGCCTTCTCCTCTCCAGACTGCACAACCCCAACTCTCTCAGGCTGTCCTCACAGCAGAGCAGCTCCAGCCCTCTGCTCCTCCTCATGGCCCTTCTCTGGACACCTTCCAGCATGTCCATAGCCCTCTTGTAACAGAGGCTCCAGACCTGGATGCAGTACTCCAGGTGGGGTCTCAGCAGGCATCTCCAGAGGTCCCTTCCAACCCCTAGCATCCTGTGATCCATCTCCAGCCAGCTCAGGGGGGGTTGGGTGGCACCAGCCCTCGGGAGGGGACCCCAGCAGAGGTTAGGGCATCCCAGTCCCCATGGGGTGGCTTGGGGTGGTCCCTCCACGCTGTAACCACAGCCTGGCCCCCAGGCTGGGGGGCTGTGCCTGGCAGGTGTGGGGGTCTGGGTGGCCGTGGACCCGGCTGGTTTCCAGGACATTGTGGCTGCCAAGCCTGTGCTGAGCGCCGCTGCCTACCTGCTGCTGGCCGTGGGTGTTGCCCTCTCCCTGCTGGGCTTCCTGGGCTGCTGCGGAGCCCTGCGCCGGAGCCGCCCCCTGCTGCTGCTGGTGAGCCAGGGGACACGGGTGGGGAGGCAGCTGGGGGGGCTGGCTGCAGGCAGGAGCTCGTGGGATGCAGCAGTGAGGGGCTGGGGGGTGCTGAGGGGTGCCCAGCTTGCTGAGAGGGGGAGGGTGGAGGCTCTGGGTGGTCAGGGTTGAACTTGAGGGGGCCCTGGGCAGCCTGATCTGGGTGGAGGTGTCCCTGCTGACTGCAGGGGGGGGTTGGACAGGAGGAGCTTTGAGGCTCCCTTCCAAGCATGATGTGAGCTGTGGGGAGCCAGGGGATGGAGAGGGTGGTGTGGGTGTAGGGATCAGGGAGTGGAGGTGTTTGGGATGCAGGGATGAAGGGATGGAGGTGTTGGGGATGCAGGGATGAGGGGATGGAGGTGTTGGGGATGTAGGGATGAGGGGAGGGAGGTGTTTGGGATGCAGGGATGAAGGAATGGAGGTGTTGGGGATGCAGGGATGAGGGGATGGAGGTGTTGGGGATGTAGGGATCAGGGAGTGGAGGTGTTGGGGATGCAGGGATGAGGGGATGGAGGTGTTGGGGATGCAGGGATGAGGGGATGGAGGTGTTGGGGATGCAGGGATGAAGGAATGGAGGTGTTGGGGATGCAGGGATGAGGGGATGGAGGTGTTGGGGATGTAGGGATCAGGGAGTGGAGGTGTTGGGGATGCAGGGATGAGGGGATGGAGGTGTTGGGGATGCAGGGATGAGGGGAGGGAGGTGTTGGGGATGCAGGGATGAGGGGAAGGGGGTGTTGGGGATGCAGGGATGAGGGGATGGAGGTGTTGGGGATGCAGGGATCAGGGAGTGGAGGTGTTGGGGATGCAGGGATGAGGGGATGGAGGTGTTGGGGATGCAGGGATGAGGGGAGGGAGGTGTTGGGGATGCAGGGATGAGGGGATGGAGGTGTTGGGGATGCAGGGATGAGGGGAAGGGGGTGTTGGGGATGCAGGGATGAGGGGATGGGGGTGTTGGGGATGCAGGGATGAGGGGAGGGGGCTGTTGGGGATGCAGGGTGCTGGGGCCTGTGGGGGGTCCCTGGAGGAGCCAGCAGCCCCAATGTTCCCCACCCTGGCCCTGTCAGCTCTCAGTACTCCTCCATCCAATCCCCATCTCCTGAGTCCTTCAGCTGAAATCCCAGAGGATTTTATGAAGCTTTTCCCCTTGCTGGGGAGGGCTCAAAGCCTCTTCCCAAGCACCCCAATTTCTTTGGCACCCCCAGCCCCTGGCAGCCTGTGCTTGTTTCTACCTCTCTGCCCTGCAGCCAAGGTGCTCGGGGAGGTGCCAGCTGTGCCCCCGAGCTGTGCACTGTGCCCCCTGGCCTCAGGGGCACCAGGCACAGGCAGGGCTGGGTGCAGAGGGAGGGAGGAAGAGTCAGAGTGAGCTGCCTGCAGGGCTGGGCTCCTCTCTGACTCCTCCACCTCCCTGCCTTCAGTTCTTCATCCTGGTGAGCCTCGTCTTCGTCACGCAGCTGGTTGGGGCTCTTCTCTTCCTGCTGCACTGGAAGAAGGTACTGGCACTGCACCCTGGCACTGTGCCCGGCCTGGGCAGCCTCTCTCCTGCCTCCCTCATGCCATGGGTCAGGGTTCTGAGTCCCCTGGGAGACTGGAGCTGGTTTGGGGCTGTCCTTTCTCACCCTCATCTTCACCACCAGCAAGCTGATGCGAGGCTGAAGCTGGGTGGGTCTGTGCCATGGGTGGGTCTGTGCCATGGGTGGATAGGTGCCATGGGTGGGTCTGTGCCATGGGTGGGTCTGTGCCATGGGTGGGTCTGTGCCATGGGTGGGTAGGTGCCATGGGTGGGTCTGTGCCATGGGTGGGTCCATGCCATGGGTGTGTAGGTGCCATGGGTGGGGCTGTGCCATGGGTGGGTCTGTGCCACAGGTGGGTCCGTGCAATGGGTGTGTAGGTGCCATGAATGGGTCCATGACATGGGTGGGTCCATGCCGTGGGTGGGTCTGTGCCATGGGTGGGTAGGTGCCATGGGTGGGTAGGTGCCATGGGTGGGTAGGTGCCATGAGTGGGTCCATGCCATGGGTGTGTAGGTGCCATGGATGGTTCTTTGCCACGGGTGGGTCCATGCCATGGATGGGTCTGTGCCATGGGTGGATAGGTGCCATGGGTGGGTCCATGCCATGGGTGGGTCCCACATCCCCTCGAAGAGTGCTGGTGCCCTGGCCAGCATGGTGCTGGGTTGAAGGGCACTTAGGGTGGGTGCAGAGCCCCCACAGCCCTGGTCCTGGTCCCCCAGAGCTCACAGCTGGCTCTGATCTTGCAGACCCAGCCAGAGGTGTTCCTGTCCGAGCTGAGGAGGAACTACCACGGGGATGAGGGTGCTGAGGTCTTCTCCACAGCCTGGAACACCCTCATGGTCACAGTGAGCAGCCAGGAGGCTCCTGGTGGGCTGTGGTGGGGGTGAAGCCCCTGAAGGAGCTGCAGAGGGTGACCCCCAACTCGGGCAAGGGCTTGTGGAGCCCAGCCAGGCACAGAGCCCCTGCTGAGCTGTTCCCCCTCTCCTCACCCCCTCCCCAGGCAATGCCCCCTGCTGTTGGCAGCACCCTGATGGCCTTTCCCTTCCCTTTCAGTTCTCCTGCTGTGGGGTTTTAGGACCTGAGGACTTTGGGAATGGTTCCCTCTTCCAGGAGCTGCACCCAGGGATGCCCTGGCCGCAGGCATGCTGTGCCCGGGATGGGCTCCTGCAGGCAGGAGAGCTGCTGGGCTGGCAGCAGTGCCAGGAGAGGAGCCCTGGCTACATCCATGAACAGGTAGGACACGACCCTGCCCTGTCCCCTGCTCCCCCCAGCCCTTCCCAGGCTGCTGGCAGTGGGGCAGCAGCACCCTCTGAGCACCAGGGACAGGAGCCTGGGATGCTGCCCAGCGGTGCCACAGCCCAGGGACTGCCCCAGCCCCATCATAGTGCCCACCCCCCGACCCAAATCTCACCCTCTGAGATCCCTGCAGCTGTGAGGAGCATGAGGGAGCCTCTCTCTATCATCTCTGTCCCCCCAGGGCTGCTTCTCCACCTTTGGCAGGACCCTGCAGGGGTACATCTCTGTCCCTGGGACCTGCAGCTTGGCTGTGCTGGGCATCGAGGTAGGGAGGGGGCTGGAGGGGACAGGGCAGAGAATGGGGGGGAACCTCACCCAGGCTCTATTTGTGTCAGGAGGGTGCTCTGTGGGTGAAGGGACCACAAATGAGGGCAGGGGTCAATAGCTCAGGGCCCAAAACTGAGCACAACACTCAAGGAGTGGCCTGAGCAGAGCTGAGTAGCAGGGGGCAAGGCTGGAGGACCTGAGGGGGGAGCAGCACAAGCAGGAGCAGCACAAACAGACCCCAGCAGCAGGCTGGCAGGGACCAGGCTTTGCCTGTGAGACCCTTCAGAGGCACAGGGGAGAGCCTCTGCCACAGGTCCCAGCAGCAACCTTCTCTCTGAGCTGGAGAGATGTGGCTTGGGTTGGTGGAGTGCTCAGTGGGTAGGGAACTGGTTGGATGGGCACAGCTGGAGGGGAGTGGGCAACAGCTGGCTGGCCAGACAGGGAGCAGGGAGAGTGGTGACCCTCAGGGGTCTGTCCTGGCACCAGAGCTGTTCAAGATCCTGGTGAGGCACCTCAGCAGCTCTGCAGGTGGCACCAAGCTGAGTGGTGCAGGTGAGAGCTGAGGGGACAGGACCCTCCCTCTGCCATGGTGGCAGGAGGATGGCACAGGGGGACTGGAGGAGCAAGCAGCTGGAGGCTCCAGCCTGCTCCCCCTCTCCTCCCATTCCAGATCTTTGCCATGTTCTTTGCCTTCTGCCTTTATTACAACTTCGACTGAGCAGGACCAGCTGCAGCAGAGACAAGCTGAGGCCTTTGGGAGCAGCAGCAGGAGAGGAGAGGACATTTCCTGCCATGTTAGATCTTCCCCAGGCAGGAGGAGCTTCCCCAAGTCCTGCCCCATCTCCAGCAGGAGCTTCCCCAAGTCCTGCCCCATCTCCAGCAGGAGCCTCCCCAAGTCCTGCCCCATCTCCAGCAGGAGCCTCCCCAAGTCCTGTCCCTTCTCCAGCAGGAGATTCCTCAAGTCCTGTCCCTTCTCCAGCAGGAGCTTTTGGATTCATGGAATACTTTAGGTTGGAAGAGACCTTCAAAATGAACAACTCCAATTAAAGCAACCCAGCCTGCCAGGGCACCACCAAGCCCTGGCCCTCAGCACCACAGCTCCAGGGCTTTGAAACTCCCTCCAGGGATGGGGACTCCACCACTGCCCTGGGCAGCCTGGGCCAGGCCTGGACAACCCTCAAGGGGAAGAAATTGTTCCTCGTGGCCAACCTGAACCTCTCCTGGGGCAACTTGAGGCTGTTACCCCTCCTCTTGTCCTGTTGCTTATTCCTTGGGAGAAGAAAACCAAACCCTGCCTGGCTCCAGCCTCCTCTCAGGAGCTGCAGAGAGCAATGAGGTCTCCCTCAGCCTCCTCTTCTCCAGGCTGCACACCCCCAGCTCCCTCAGCTGCTCCTCCCCAGCCCTCTTCTCCAGACCCTTCCCCAGCTCTGTTGCCCTTCTCTGGACCTGCTCCAGCCTCTCAATGTCCTTCTGGGAGTGAGGAGCCCAAGACTGAACCCAGGACTCAAGCTGTGGCCTCCCCAGTGCCCAGCCCAGGGGCACAATCCCTGCCCTGCTCCTGCTGCCCACACCATTGCTGCTCCAGCCCAGGCTGCTGGTGCCCTTCTTGCCCACCTGGGCACCCCCTGCCTCATCTCCAGCTGCTGTCACTCAGCACCCCCAGCTCCTTTTCTCCCAGGCAGCTTCCAGCCTCTCTGCCCCAGCCTGGAGCCTTGATGGGGTTGTTGTGACCCAAGTGCAGGATGTGGCCCTTGACCTTGTTGAGCCTCCCCCCATTGGCCTTGCACCCCAGCTCAGACACCACCCTGGGAGGGCAAGAAAATCCAGACAAGCCTCCTGCTGCTCAGGGAGCACCCAGCTGGTGCCACCTTTGGGGAGCAAACCCTGCAAAGGGCCCTGGGAGAGTCCTCTGCACCCTGCAGCAGGAGCATGGCACCAGCTGAGGAGCTGCCCCAAGCTGGGGGCTCCAAGGCTCCCTGCAGCCTCTGGGGCTGTCCCAAAACCCTGGGCCCCTGAGCCCAGGTGCTTGCAGCTCCACAAAAACCATGAAGTCACCCCAAAGTCACTGCCCCTTGGCCCCACACAGCCCCAGGACTGCTCTGGGCCCAGGGCTCTGCAGCCCCACATGGTCACTGAGGTCCCACTGAGCCCAGGGCCCCACACAGCCCTCAGCAGGACCCCAAGCCAGGGTGTCCCAGGGTGGAGGGGGTCCCCATCCCATCCCCTCCAGTGGTGACATCTCCTGCAGCACCAGTGGGGCACAGCTGTGGGGTCAGGCCACCTCTTCAGCTGATGTTGACCGATGCCCCCAGCTCCTTGTCCCCCAGGCAGTTTCCAGCCACTCTGCCCCCAGCCTGGAGCCTTGATGGGGGTGTTGTGACCCAAGTGCAGGACCTGGCACAGAGGCCAAGTGAGGGTTTGCTTGGCTCCCTCTTGCAGCAGGGACAGGACAAAGGTTAAATCCCTGTTCAGAGCAGGAGGCTCCACTGCCAGCTGCCATTGGCCTTCACAGAAGGAAAGAGCTCTGGGGAGCAGAGTCCTGCCCCTGTCCCCACCACATCTGCTGCACCACCAAAATTGGTTCTTCCTCCTGATGCTCCTCTTGTCCTGTTCATCACCTCCCTGACACCCCATGCTCCTCCACACCCACCCTGCTCCCAGCCTCCAGACATCTCCTGGGCCTTTCCTCATCCCTCTCTGCTGCTGCTTTTCAACAGCCACCTCCTGGAGACAGAACCAAGGCACAGCCCAGGACAGCTGCAGGCTGCTGCAGAGCCAGAGGTTTAATGACTTCTCCTTCCATAGCCCTGATGTGAGAATGGAGCCTGTGCTAGAGAGGGATTTCCACAGGCTGGCCCAAACGTGGCTGTGGCTCAGCTTCTGCTCCCAGCTTGCTCTGAGGCATGGACCATAAACCAGAAACTGAAACCCTTGGTGCTGTTCCCACTTCAGGGAGCAGGCTGGGAAGCAGAAGCTGACCCAGGACTGGCAGTTCTGCTCTTTGGGATATCCCCAAAATCTCCAACACAAGGGAAAAATAAACCCAAAACTTTGTGGTTTATTTATAGAATGGAACTTTTCACACACACACAAAAACCAAACAACAAAAAAACCAACAACCAAACCTTAAGAAATAAAGAGACCAACCCTGCTGCAGGTCCACACAGGGCAGGACTTTCAGGTGTGCCAAGGGCAGGGGACACTGAAAGCCTCAGTGACAGCCACCAGCAGAGCAGGAGGCCCTCAGGAATCCAGCCGAGGTTTCTTCTCCTCCTTGCTGCTCTCCCTCCCTTTCCCTTTCTGGGGGGCAGTGCCAGCTCTGGGGCTCATGGCACTGTGGTTGGTTTTCTCCTCCAGAGGCCTGGCAGCCTGGCACATGCAGGGAATAAAGGGGAAGCTGTGAGGGATGTGGGCTGGCAGCCCTTGGCACGGCTGTGCCTTCCCACCTTGGAGCTCCCAGCTTTGGGAATTCTCCCTGCCTTGGCACTCCCACAGCAGAGCTGACCCCCAGCTTCACACAGGGACCCTTCCCCGTCCTGCTGCCATGGCTGGGGAATGGCAGCAGAGAAGGATAATGAGAGCCTGGGAGGGGCAGCCAGGGCCAGGAGCCTCTGGTCAGCCAGGCAAGGGAGAAGGCCCAAAGAGGGCAACAGCTCTGGATCTGCCTAAGGATGGTTGTGAATGCTCTGGGAGGGATGGCAGGGAATGGGGATGGGAAGGGGAGAGCGCGAGAGAGAGAGAGAGGGGAGGAAGGGAAGGGGAGAGCGCGAGAGAGAGAGAGAGGGGAGGAAGGGAAGGGGAGAGCGCGAGAGAGGGAAGGGGAGAGCGCGGGAAGGGAAGGGGAGAGCGCGGGAAGGGAAGGGGAGAGGGGGGGAAGGGAAGGGGAGAGGGGGGGAAGGGAAGGGGAGAGGGGGGGAAGGGAAGGGGAGAGGCGGGGGAAGGGGAAGGGGGGAGAGGGGGGGGGAAGGGAAGGGGAGAGGCGGAAGAGGAGAGAGGGGGGAGAGGGGAGGGGGAGGGGAGGGGAGGGGGGAGGAGGGGAGGGGGAGGGGGGGGGGAGGGGAGGGGAGGGGAGGGGGGGAGGGGGAGGGGAGGGGAGGGGAGGGGAGGGGAGGGGGGAGGGAGGGGAGGGGAGGGGAGGGGAGGGGAGGGGGGAGGGGAGGGGGGGAGGGGAGGGGAGGGGAGGGGGGGGAGGGGAGGGGAGGGGAGGGGAGGGGAGGGGGAGGGGAGGGGGGGGAGGGGAGGGGAGGGGAGGGGAGGGGAGGGGGAGGGGAGGGGGAGGGGGGGGAGGGGGAGGGGAGGGGAGGGGAGGGAGGGGAGGGGGGGGGAGGGGAGGGGAGGGGAGGGGGAGGGGAGGGGAGGGGAGGGGAGGGGAGGGGGAGGGGAGGGGGGAGGGGAGGGGAGGGGGAGGGGAGGGGGAGGGGGGGGAGGGGAGGGGGAGGGGAGGGGAGGGGAGGGGAGGGGAGGGGAGGAGGGGAGGGGGGGGGAGGGGAGGGGAGGGGAGGGGAGGGGGGGGAGGGGAGGGGAGGGGAGGGGAGGGGAGGGGGAGGGGAGGGGAGGGGGGGGGAGGGGAGGGGAGGGGAGGGGGGGGGGGAGGGGAGGGGAGGGGGGGAGGGGAGGGGAGGGGGAGGGGGGGAGGGGAGGGGGGGAGGGGAGGGGAGGGGAGGGGGAGGGGGAGGGGAGGGGAGGGGAGGGGGGGGAGGGGAGGGGAGGGGAGGGGGGGAGGGGAGGGGAGGGGAGGGGGAGGGGAGGGGAGGGGAGGGGAGGGGAGGGGAGGGGGAGGGGGGAGGGGAGGGGAGGGGAGGGGGAGGGGAGGGGAGGGGGGAGGGGAGGGGAGGGGGGGAGGGGAGGGGGGAGGGGAGGGGGAGGGGAGGGGAGGGGAGGGGGAGGGGGGGAGGGGAGGGGAGGGGGAGGGGAGGGGAGGGGAGGGGAGGGGAGGGGAGGGGGAGGGAGGGGAGGGGAGGGGAGGGAGGGGGGAGGGGAGGGGGGGGGAGGGGGGGGAGGGGAGGGGAGGGGGGGGGAGGGGAGGGGAGGGGGGAGGGGAGGGAGGGGGAGGGGGGGAGGGGAGGGGAGGGGAGGGGGGGGGAGGGGAGGGGAGGGGGGGGGGAGGGGAGGGGAGGGGGGGGGGGGGAGGGGAGGGGGGGGAGGGGAGGGGGGGGGGAGGGAGGGGAGGGGAGGGGAGGGGGGAGGGAGGGGAGGGGAGGGAGGGGAGGGGGAGGGGAGGGGAGGGAGGGGGGAGGGGGGGGGGGAGGGGAGGGGGAGGGGAGGGGGGGGAGGGGAGGGAGGGGGAGGGAGGAGGGGGGGAGGGGAGGGGAGGGGGGGAGGGAGGGGGGGGAGGGGAGGGGGGAGGGGAGGAGGGGGAGGGGAGGGGGGGAGGGGAGGGAGGGGGAGGGGAGGGGGGGAGGAGGGAAGGGGGAGGGGAGGGGGGGAGGGGGAGGGGGGGAGGGAGGGGGGGAGGGAGGAGGGGGAGGGAGGGGGGGGAGGGAGGAGGGGAGGGGGAGGGGGGGGGGAGGGGGGAGGGGAGGGAGGGGGGGAGGGAGAGGGGAGGGGAGGGGGAGAGGGGGGGAGGAGGGGGAGGGGGAGAGGGAGGGGGGGGAGGAGGGAGGGGAGGGGGGGAGGGGGGGGGGAGGAGGGAGAGGGGGGGGAGAGGGGGGGAGGGGGAGGGGAGGGGGAGGGGGGGGGAGGGGGAGGGGGAGGAGGGGGGAGGGGGGGGAGGGGAGGGGAGGGGAGGGAGGGGGGAGGGAGGGGGGAGGGGAGGGGGAGGGGGAGGGGGGGGGAGAGGGGGAGGGGAGGGGGAGGGGGGAGGAGGGGGCAGAGGAGGAGGGGGAGGGGAGGAGGGGGAGGGGAGGGAGGGGAGGAGGGGGGGGAGGAGGGAGGAGGGGGGAGGGAGGGGGGGGGAGGAGGGGAGGGGAGGGGAGGGGGAGGGGGGAGGGAGGAGGGGAGGGGAGGAGGGAGAGGGGGGGAGGAGGGAGGGGGAGGAGGGAGGGGGGAGGGAGGGAGGGGAGGGGGGAGGAGGAGGAGGGGGGGAGGGGAGGGAGGGGAGGGAGGGGAGGGGGGAGGAGGGGAGGGGAGGGGGGAGGGAGGAGGGGGGAGGAGGGAGGGGGAGGGAGGGGAGGGGGGAGGGAGGGAGGGGAGGGGAGGAGGGGGGGAGGAGGGAGAGGGGGGAGGGGAGGGGGGGAGAGGGAGGGGAGGGGGGAGGGGGGAGGGAGGGGAGGGGGAGGGGGAGAGGGGGGGAGGAGGGAGGGGGAGGGAGGGAGGGGAGGAGGGAGGGGAGGGGAGGGGGGGAGGAGGGAGGGGGAGGGGGAGGAGGGGGGAGGAGGGGAGGGGAGGGAGGGAGGGGGGGAGGGGAGGAGGGGGGAGGGAGGGGAGGGGGGAGGGAGGGAGGGAGGGGGAGGAGGGGGGGGAGGGAGGGGAGGGGGGAGGAGGGGAGGGGGGGGAGGAGGGGGGAGGGAGGGAGAGGAGGGGGGAGGGAGGAGGGGAGGAGGGGGAGGAGGAGGGAGGGGGGAGGAGGGGAGGGAGGGGGGGAGGGAGGGGGGGAGGGAGGGGAGGAGGGGAGGGGGGGGAGGGAGGGGGAGAGGAGGGAGGGGAGGGGGGGAGGGAGGGGGGAGGAGGGAGGGAGGGAGGGGGGGGGAGGAGGGGAGGGAGGGGAGGGAGGGGGAGGAGGAGGGGGGAGGGGAGGGGGGGAGGGAGGAGGGGGGAGGGGGGAGGGGGAGGGAGGGGAGGGGAGGGAGGGGAGGGAGGGGGGAGGGAGGGAGGGGAGGAGGGGAGGAGAGGGGAGGGGGGAGGAGGGGAGGGAGGAGGGAGAGGGGAGGGGGGGGAGGAGGGGGGGAGGGGAGGAGAGGGAGGGAGGGGGAGGGGGGAGGAGGGGAGGGGGGAGGAGGGAGGGAGGGGAGGGGGAGAGGGAGGGGGAGAGGAGGGAGGGGGGGGAGGGGGGAGGAGGGAGGGGGAGGGGGAGGAGAGGAGGGGGGGGGAGGGGAGGGGGAGGGGGAGGGGGGAGAGGGGGGAG
This sequence comes from Indicator indicator, assembly GCF_027791375.1. NCBI lineage: Eukaryota > Metazoa > Chordata > Aves > Piciformes > Indicatoridae > Indicator > Indicator indicator. Next base: position 7,410 of record NW_026539258.1, on the reverse strand, counting down.
GGAGGGGAGGGGGGAGGAGGGAGGGGAGAGGGGGGGAGGAGGGGAGGGGGGAGGAGGGAGGAGGGGAGGGGGGGGAGGAGGGAGGGGAGGGGAGGGGGGAGGAGGAGGAGGGGGGGAGGAGGGGAGGGGGGGAGGGAGGGAGGAGGGGGGAGGGAGGGGAGGGGGGAGGAGGGGAGAGGAGGGGGGGGAAGGGAGGGGGGGAGGAGAGGGGGAGGGGGGGGGAGGGAGGGAGGGGGGAGGAGGGGAGGAGAGGGGGAGGGGAGGGAGGGGGGGAGGGGAGGAGGGAGGGGGGGAGGAGGGAGGGGGGGAGGAGAGGGAGGGAGGGGGGAGGGAGGGGAGGAGGGGGGAGGGGGAGAGGGGGGAGGAGGGGAGGAGAGGGGGAGGGGGGAGGGGGGAGGGAGGGGAGGGGGGAGGGGGGAGGGGGGGGGAGGAGAGGGAGGAGGGGGAGGAGGGGGAGGAGGGAGGGAGAGGGGGGAGGGAGGGGAGGGGGGAGGGAGGGAGAGGGGAGGGGGGGAGGGGAGGGGGGAGGAGGAGGGGAGGGGGGAGGAGGGAGGGGGGGAGGAGGGGGAGGAGGAGGGGGGGGAGGGGGGAGGGAGGAGGGAGAGGGGGAGGGGGGGAGGGAGGGAGGGGGGGAGGGGGGGAGGAGGGGGGAGGGAGAGGGAGGGGAGGGGGGAGGGAGGGGAGGGGAGAGGGGGGGGAGGAGGGAGGGGGGGAGGAGGGGGAGGAGAGGGAGGAGGGGGGGGAGGGAGGGGAGGGGGGAGGAGGGGAGGGAGGGGGGGAGGAGGGGGGGAGGGGAGGAGAGGGGGGGAGGGGGAGGGGAGGAGAGGGAGGGGGGGGAGGAGGGGGGAGGGAGGGAGAGGAGGGGGGGGGAGGGAGAGGGGGGAGGGGAGGAGAGGGGGAGGGGGGAGGAGGGGGGGAGGGAGGGGAGGAGGAGGGAGAGGGGGGGAGGAGGGGGGGGAGGAGGGAGGAGGGGGGAGGAGGAGGGGGGGGAGAGGGAGGAGGGAGGGAGGGGGGAGGGGGGAGGAGGGAGGGGGAGAGGGGGAGGAGGGGGGAGGGAGGGGAGGGGGAGGAGGGGAGGGGGGGGGGGGAGGGGAAGGGGGGAGGGAGGAGAGGGGGGGGGAGGAGGGGAGGGGGAGGGGAGGGAGGGGGGGAGGAGGGGAGGGGGAGAGGGGGGAGAGGAGAGGGGGGGGGAGGGGGAGGGGAGGGGGGAGGAGGGGAGGGGGAGGGGAGGGGAGGGGGAGAGGGGGAGAGGGAGGGGGGGGGGAGGGAGGGGAGAGGGGGGGGGAGGGAGGGGGGGGGAGGGAGGGGGAGGGGAGGAGAGGAGGGGGAGGGGGGAGGGGGAGGGGGGAGGGGAGGAGGGGGGGGGAGGGGGGGAGGAGGGAGGAGGGGGGAGGAGGGGAGGGGAGGGGGAGGAGGGAGGGGGGGAGGAGGGAGGGGGGAGAGGGGAGGAGGGAGGGGGGAGGGGGGGAGGGGAGAGGGGGAGGAGAGGGGGGGGAGGAGGGGGAGGGGAGGGGGGAGGAGAGGGGAGGGGGGGGGAGGAGGGAGGGGGAGAGGGAGGAGAGGGGAGGGGAGGGGGGAGGGGGAGGAGGGGAGGGAGAGGGGGGGAGGGGGGGGAGGGGAGGGGGAGGGGGGAGGAGAGGGGGGGGGGGAGGGGAGGGGGGGGAGGAGGGAGGGGGGGGGGGGGGAGGAGGGGGGAGGGGGGAGGGGAGGAGGGGGAGGGAGGGGGGGGGGAGGGGGGGGAGGGAGGGGAGGGGGGGGGGAGGGGGAGGGGGAGGGGGGGGGAGGGGAGGGGAGGAGGGGGGAGGGGGGGGAGGGGGAGGGGGGGGGGAGGGAGGGGAGGGGGGGGGAGGGGAGGGGGAGGGAGGGGGGAGGGGGAGGGGGGGGAGGGGGAGGGGAGGGGGGAGGGGGGGGGGGGAGGGGAGGGGGGGGGAGGGGAGGGAGGGGGAGGGGGGAGGGGGGGGGAGGGGGGAGGGGGGGGGGGAGGGGGGGGAGGGGGGAGGGGGGGGGAGGGGGAGGGGAGGGGGGGAGGGGGGGGGGGAGGGGAGGGGGGGAGGGGAGGGGGGGAGGGGGAGGGAGGGGGAGGGAGGGGAGGGAGGGGGGGGGGGGGGGGGGGGGGGGGGAGGGGGGGGAGGGGGGGGGGAGGGGGGGGGGGGGGGAGGGGGGGGGGGGGGGGGGAGGGGGGGGGGGGGGGGAGGAGGGGGGGGGGGGGGGGGGGGGGAGGGGGGGGGAGGGGGGGGGGGGGAGGGGGGGAGGGAGGGGGGGGGGGAGGGGGGGAGGGGGGGGGGAGGGGGGGGGGGGGGGGGAGGGGGGAGGGGGGGGGGGGGGGGGAGGGGGAGGGGGGGGGAGGGGGGGGAGGGGGGGGGGAGGGGGGGGGGAGGGGGGGGGGGGGGAGGGGGAGGGGGGGAGGGGAGGGGGGGGGGGGGGAGGGGGGGGGGGGGGGGAGGGGGGAGGGGGGGGGGGAGGGAGGGGGGGAGGGGGGGGAGGGAGGGGGGGGGGGGAGGGGGGAGGGGGGGGGGGGGGGGGGGGGGGGAGGGGGGGGGGGGGGAGGGGGGGGGGAGGGAGGGGGGGGGGGGAGGGGGGAGGGGAGGAGGGGAGGGGGGGGGGGAGGGGGGGGGAGGGGGGGGGAGGGGGGGGGAGGGGGGGGGGGAGGGGGGGGGAGGGGGGGGGGGGGGGAGGGAGGGGGGGAGGGGGGAGGGGGGGGGGGGGAGGGGGGGGAGGGAGGGAGGGGGGGGGGGGGAGGGGGGGGAGGGGGGGGGGAAGGGGGGAGGGGGGGGGGGGGGGGGGGGGGAGGGGGGGGGGGGGGGGGGAGGGGGGGGAGGAGGGGGGGGGGGGGGGAGGGGGGGGGGGGGAGGGGAGGGGGGGGGGGGGAGGGGGGGGGAGGGGGGGGGGGGGGGGGGGGGGGGGGGAGGGGGGGGGAGGGGGGAGGGGGGAGGGGGGGGGGGGGAGGGGGGGGGGGAGGGGGGGGGGGGAGGGGGGGGGGGGGGAGGGGGGGGGGAGGGGAGGGGGGGGGGGGGGGGGAGGGGGAGGGGGGGGGAGGGGGGAGGGGGGGGAGGGGAGGGGGGGGAGGGGAGGGGGGGGGGGGAGGGGGGGAGGGGGGGGGGGAGGGGAGGGGGGGGGGGGGGGGGGGGGGGGGGGGGGGGGGGAGGGGAGGGGAGGGGGGGGGGGGGGGGGGGGGAGGGGGGGGGGGGAGGGGGGGGGGGGGAGGGAGGGGGGGGGGAGGGGGGGGGGAGGGGGGGGGAGGGGGGGAGGGGGGAGGGGGGGGGGGGGGGGGGGGGGGGGGGGGGGGGGGGAGGGGGGGGGGGGGGGGAGGGGGGGGGGGGGAGGGGGGGGGAGGGGGGGGAGGGGGGGGGGGGGGGGGGGAGGGGGGGAGGGGGGGGGGGGGAGGGGGGGGGGGGAGGGGGGGGGGGGAGGGGGGGGGGGGAGGGAGGGAGGGGGGGAGGGGGGGGGGGAGGGAGGGGGAGGGGGGGGGGAGGGGGGGGGGGGAGGGGGGGGGGGGGGGAGGGGGGGGGGGAGGGGGGGAGGGGGGGGGGGGGAGGGGGGGGGGAGGGGGAGGGGGGGGGGGGAGGGAGGGGGGGGGGGGGGAGGGGGGGGGGGGGGAGGGGGGGGGGAGGGGGGGGAGGGGGGGAGGGGGGGGGGGGGGGGGGGAGGGGGGGGGGAGGGGGGGGGGGGGGGGAGGGGGAGGGGGGGAGGGGGGGGGGGGGGGAGGGGGGGGGGGGGGGGGGGGGAGGGGGGAGGGGGGGAGGGGGGGGGGGGGGGGGGGGAGGGGGGGGGGAGGGAGGGGAGGGGGGGGGGGGGGGGAGGGGGGGGGGGGGAGGGGGGGGGGAGGGGGGGGGGGGGAGGGGGGGAGGGGGGGGGGGGGAGGGGGAGGGGGGGGGAGGGGGGGGAGGGGGGGGGGGGAGGGGGGGAGGGGGGGGGGGAGGGGGGGGGGAGGGAGGGGGGAGGGGGGGGGGGGGGAGGGGGGGGGGGGGAGGGAGGGGGAGGGGGGGGGGAGGGGGGGGGGGGGGGGGGGGGGGGGAGGGGGGGGGGGGGAGGGGGAGGGGGGGAGGGGAGGGGGGAGGGGGGGGAGGGGGGGGGGAGGGGGGGAGGGGGGGAGGGGGAGGGGGGGGGGGAGGGGGGGAGGGGGGGGGGGAGGGGGAGGGGGGGGGGGGGGGGAGGGGGGGGGAGGGGGGAGGGGGAGGGGGGGGGAGGGGGGGGAGGGGGGGGGGGAGGGGGGGGGGGGAGGGGGGGGGGAGGGGAGGGGGGGGAGGGGGGGGGGGGGGGAGGGGGGGAGGGGGGGGGGGGAGGGGAGGGGGGGAGGGAGGGGGGGGGGGAGGGGGAGGGGGGGGGGGGAGGGGAGGGGGGGAGGGGGGGAGGGGGGGGGAGGGGGGGGGGGGGGAGGGGGGGAGGGGGGGAGGGGGGGGGGGGGAGGGGGGAGGGGGGGGGGGGAGGGGGGGGGGGAGGGGGGGGGGGGGGGAGGGGGGGGGGGGGGGAGGGAGGGGGAGGGGGGGGGGGAGGGAGGGGGGGGGGGAGGGGGGGGGAGGGGGGGAGGGGGGGGGGGAGGGGGGAGGGGGGGAGGGAGGGGGGGGGGGGGGGGGGAGGGGGGGAGGGGGGAGGGGGAGGGGGGGGGGGGGGGGGGGGGGGGGGGGGGGGAGGGGGGAGGGGGGGGGGGGGGGAGGGGGGGGAGGGGGGGAGGGGAGGGGGGGGGGGGGGGAGGGGGGGAGGGGGAGGGGGGGGGGGGGAGGGGGGGGGAGGGGGGGGGGGGAGGGGGGGGAGGGGGGGAGGGGGGGGAGGGGAGGGGGGGGAGGGGGGGAGGGGGGGGAGGGGGGAGGGGGGGGGGGAGGGGGGGAGGGGGGGGGGGGGGAGGGGGGGGGGGAGGGGGGGGGGGGGGGGGGGGGGGAGGGGGAGGGGGGGGGGGGGGGGGAGGGGGGGGGGGGGGGGGAGGGGAGGGGGGGGGGGGGGGGGGGAGGGGGGGGGAGGGGAGGGGGGGGGGGGGGGGAGGGGGGGGGTGGGGGGAGGGGGGAGGGGGGGGGGAGGGGGGGGGGGGGGGGGAGGGGGGGGAGGGGGGAGGGGGGGGGGGGAGGGGGGGGGGGGGGGGGGAGGGGGAGGTGGGATGAGGGAGGGAAGGGGAGGGGAGAGGGGGGGGGGGGGGGGGGGGGAAGGGGGGGAGGGGGGAGGGGGGGACGGGCGCGCGGGAGCGACCGGGGGAGGGGGGGGGGCGGGCGTAGTGATGGGGGGGGGGGGGGGGGAGGAAGGGGGGGGCACGAGGGAGGGCGGGGGGGGGGGGGGGAGGAGAAAGAGAGAGAGAGCGAGCGACCAGGAACGGAAGAAAGCAGCGAGAGAGAGCGAGGCAAAGGACAAGGACAGAACAGAGAGAGCGAGGAGAAACGTGAAGGAAGGCAACAGAGAGAGAGAAGCAGCACACGGAAAGGAATAACCGAGCGAGAGAGAGACAAGGAACGGACGGGACAGCGAGCGAGGAGAGAACAAGGAAGTCAAGATAAAGCTGCAGAGAGAGAAAGGAAGGCATAAAAGAGCGCGAGGCGAGAAAGGAAACGGCAGAAAAGAGCAGAGAGAGAGACAAGGAAAGGAGACAAAGCGCGCGCGAGCGACACCTGGCCCAGGAAGCAAAGAGAGCGAGAGAGAACAGGAACGGACAGAAAAGCGCGAGGCCAGGAACGGCGCCACGAGAGAGTCCCAAGGCAAGGAAGACAAGAAGAGCGAACGGAAAGGAGAAAAGAGCGAAGAGACAAGGGAAGAAGAACAGAGAGAGAGAGCAGAAAAGGTCGGCCGAAAAGAGAGAGAGAGCAACACGGACACGGAAAGACACGAGCGAGCGAGAGCAACAGGAAGGAAGCACGAGCGAGAGAGGCAACGGAAAGGAAGGAAAAGAACGGACGCGCGAAAAAGGCACATGGGGGCAGAAAATAGAGAGACGCAGCGAGAGCAAATGAAACGGAAAGAAAAAAAAGAGAGAGAGCCCAAGGACCAGGAAGAAAAAACACGAGCAGAGAGCAAACACGGAACGAGACGACAAAAGCTGAGCGCGCCCACAGGCAAGGCAGAACAACGAGAGGAGACACAACGGGCTAGGAGAAACAAGGAACGAGCGAAAACAGGAACGGCACGAAACAAGCGCGAGAGCGCACCCTCGGACAGGACAGCCACCACCGAGAGCGAGAGACAAAACAGGAGGAAGAAAAAGAGAGAGTGAGAAAAAAGGAAAGGAAGCCCCCGCGCAGAGAGAAAAAAGGAAGGAAGAAAAGAGCGAGAGAGACACAAGGCAAGGAAGACCCCGGAGCGAGCGAACCGGCAACGGAGCACCGCGGCGAGGCGCAGACCAGGACAGCCGCAAACGAGAGGAGCGCAGCAAACGGAAAGGCACGCCCACGAGGATGAGAGAGACAAACAGGAACAGGCCGCAAAAAGCGGCGCGAGAGCGCAAAAACAGGACCGGCAGAAAAAAGAGAGCGCAGAGAGCCAAAGCAAAGGAGAAAAAAGAGAGAGAGAGAGAGAAAACAGGCCGCGAAGCACCAAGAGATAGAGGAGCCCCACGGAATGGCGCACAAAGAGAGCGCGAGCGACGAAACCCGGAAAGGCAGAAACACAGCGAGCGCGCAGAGAGAACCAAGGCACAGGCAGAACCAGAAGAGCGAGAGAGAAACATGGAACGGAGACTAAACAAGAGAGAGAGCGAGCGAACCAAGGAACGGAAGGAAACAAGAGAGAGGCAGCGAGAACAACGGAAAGGACGAAAACCGAGCGGAGAACAAAGGCAATGAGACTAAACGAGAGAGAGACAAAGGAAAGGCAGAACAAAGGAGAGAGAACAGGCCCGAGAGAAAAAAGAGAGAGAGAAAAAAGACCTGAAAGTAAACAAACGAGCGAGCGCCCAACAGGATGGAAGCCACCAACGCGAGAGAGACCGGAGGAAGACAAAAGCGAGAGAGCAGCGACAAAAGGGAAAGGAAGAACAAAAGAGCGCGAGAGAAAAAAGGAAAGGAGAAAACACGGCGAGAGACGAGAACAAGGAAAGGCAGCAAAAGAGCGCAGAGAGGGAAAAGGACAAGGAAGACACAGGAGGGAGCAAGCGACGAGCAAGGACGGACGAAACACAGAGAGAGGAGTCGAAAACGGAAGGAATAAAACCGCGAGAAGAGAAACACGGAAAGGAAAAACCAAGCGAGAGAGCGAGCGAAAAGGCCAAGGAAACAAAACCAGAGCGACGAGGGACAAAGGCCCGGAAGAAACACAACGAGCGAGACACTCACGGAAGGACGAAAACACAGCGAGCGCCCACAGGCAAGGACGCAAAACGCGAGAGAGAGAGAGAACAAGGCACGGGGAACGCACACAGCGAGAGAGAGCGAGAAAAAGGACGGAAGCACCAGAGCGCGATAGAGAAAAAGGAAGTAAGCAAAAGCGCGCGAGAAG
>NW_026539257.1:0-78000 GCF_027791375.1 Indicator indicator | reverse complement strand
TGATTGTTTTTCTGATCTCCTAGACCTCTATTTTTTAAGTGCTTTTCAGCATTTGGCTGTTGATTTTTAATTTGTTTGATTGTTTTGGGATTTGTTTGTTTGTTTGTTTTGTGTGTGTGGTTTTGTTGTTGTTTTGTTTGTTGGGGGGGGTGTTTGGGATTTTTTGCCCACTTGAGACATGAGAATCCAGAATTAAGCTAGCTACAAACAATCTGCATTCTGAAAAATCGTGCATCCTTTTATAATTCCAATTTGAGTGCCTTAAAATGGTAACATATTAATTTACTAATTAAAACTTTGTGCTAAAAAACCCACTGGATCAGATGTGTAAATTCATGTTCCTACCAAACTCCACCTCTATGAAGAGGAAAAAATTCTACATTTCAGACATCATTATCAGACATGATTAAGGGATTCATTCACCTGTAATCTGTAGAAAGTGAAACTGCAATGAAGGATCTGTGTTCTACGTTCAAATAACAAAATCCTAAAATATATGTGATTACGGGTCAAGATTCAATTTTCATAGTCTTGTAACAGGTCCTAACGATGGGAACTGGTTTTCCACAGTACTTTCTTGATAGTGCAAAACCTGGGTAGACTTTTCTTTCAAATATTTCCATAAGCATGTTTAAGGTTATTTTCTATACCCTTTACAGAAAATGAAAGATATGAGACCTAAAGATTATTTTAAACTATGTGATATTTAACATAAAACACAAAGTGAAGTCACACCATGTGCTAAGATATCTCTTGATATCTCTTGTAAGATACCTTTTGATACTTAAATTTGCATTCCAAACCTAAGACCTGCCTTCCTCTCTCAGGTCACTTTTAATGGCATAGAACTTCACTTTTTTCTTTTTTCCTTTTTTTTTTTTTTTTTTTTTAATGTGTTAGGAGGGATAAATGTGGAGAACTAGCATTACAGGATGACTGGATATTACCTTTTCAATTCTAAAAGCATATTGCTCCTTCCCAAAGAAATGAGATGAGACCCGTATTTCCAGTGAGCATTAAAGAAGATGAAAGCAACAAATCCAATTAAACTAGAATTATTAAAAATCCTGTAAAAAAGTCTTACTCAATCTTTCCACCCACAGTCCTTTTCCTGTTTTTCCCTGCATGGCAAGTCTTGAAATTGAAAAGATTTATACCAGATGTATCTGTTCTAGCTAGCACTTAATCAGTACTCCTGGCTGCTACAGTAAGACGAAAGGTAAATATCAGGTTTCTTTCCAAACAATTATTTAATACTTGATGGGTACGGTTCCTCCTTAATCCCTGTAAAACATCCTTGTAACCGTCACTAAGCATTCAGAACAAGAGTACAATAACTTAACTGTGAAAGTTATATCCATCTCCTCCATACCACTCAGATGTGTGGTATCTACTTGCCTTCAAATGGGACCTTCATTAGTTCTCCTAGTCCTTCTTTTACATATTCAGATCCCCCAGTTTTTTTAGCATGTGCAAATAGACTAATACTTTCCTGTGAATTTTCCTATTTTGACTGGGTGGTTGAGGTCTGAAAAGCCTACTATGCAATCACTATGCAAACAAGCATTTTGTGTAATTCAATCTTCAGGCAGCCACCTATTCTGCGTTATTCTGTGTTTGGAATAATTGTCTTTTCCTCTGAGAACTAAGAAGGATGAACTGTTTTTAGCTTGTACCTGTGTAGAGTCACCATAATTTTGATGTAGTGTACATCTTAAGATAATCAATATTTAAATACAATGAAAATGGTTTATTAATGTGCTGCCCAATTCCACAACATGGCATAAAGAGGCTTTTGAAGTCACAGGCAAAATGTTTCTCATTGCAGCCAATTATACAGCTTCACCACCTAGTCTGGTGCTAACTTAGTGCTAACTGATGCAAATGCTGCATCACCCAGTGTCTGGAAGGTGAGAGCAATAAAAACAAAAAAAAACCCCAGCAACTGGATGGGCTGTGAGTGTGAGGTCATGCAATGTCTTCTCTGTGGAGAGAAAACTGGGATATTCAAGAATGGAAAATAAAAAAGTGTAGAAAGTTTTTTCTACGTAGATTTTTGAATTAGAGAGACTGCCGGTTGCCTCATAAAATTTTTATCTCCAGAAACATAGTCTCTTTATATGGTCCTACATTAATTAAACTTGATTTTTTTTCCCGTTGTATGCGTGTGGAGGTATTATTGTTTCTCGGTGGGGATGATCTGCAATTACTTTAAGGCTGATCTGTAGCGTTTTCTTCCGTTATTGCCAAATTTTTCCCCTGATATTCATCCCTCATAAGCAATTTCTGGGTTTTGTTGAGAGCGCTGCCCTTTTTTCCTCCTCTCTCTTGTTTTTAGTCACCATCTTTGCTGCGGCTATTTATAAGCTATACTCGTCCATCATTCTCAGGCTTGGCTTTCCTGTGCTTGACATCTGTGAATCATGATTTACTTGTTTTTAAAATATCGACGTTGGTGGTCTTGGTACAATCGGCGGCCTTCTTAAGTTTCCTGCCTTTTATACTCACACCGTCTCTCATGGCGGCATTGGTTACTGCTGACTCACCTGACTCATGTATGTCTTTATGTTTTTTTTAACCCTTGGTCTAAAAGATAGGACAACAGGACTTTTTTCCTTTCGGTTTTCCTTAACAACGAAGACTATACACAACACACGAACGACTTCCTTGCAGCGATCCCTAATTTGAGACAGCATCCACATTTCTTCCTTCTCTTGCGCGTTCTTTGTATATGGGTTGTTTTCTAGTCTTTTCTTATATTTTCCCCATTGCTAAGTCTCTATGTTCTATTTGGTTATTGTATATTAGCATCTTTTTGTGTGTATTATGCTTAATTTATTTTCTAACTTTCCCTTGGATAGAGAAAATTTTATAATCTTGTATCCCTAAACAAAGTGGCTTTCGGCACTTTCTCGTTCGCCAGTTGGGCTGTTGCTGCGGTCTGCTGCTGTTTTCTCTTCTCGTCGCAGAATATATCAGTTGGCTTGTACCTTTTCAGCTAAGTTTTAACAACATTTCTGCTCTATCTAACTCTGTTGTTTCGGTCCATAGGAGTCCTGGGGAACTCTGAAGAGGACCCCTATGGAGGGTCCCCGTTGGGGATGCAAAGGTAGCGTTTTTTTGTTCTTGATTGTATGATGATTTGTATATTTTGTTAATTTTGTATAATTTTACTGATTCCTTTCTTTTCTCTCTTGTAATTTCAGCCTTCATTGCTTCCAGTCTGGGCTTGCGCGGGTATTGTCGGGGGGATTTTCTGCTCTCTCCGTCTACACTTTTTCATTCTGCAGACAATTGTATATGGTTTCTCGCTTCTTCTTTCGTATTTCACAATTTGTAAAGGTAGATTGTTTGTAGACCTTAATACGGCAGATACCTCTACACTCACATGTTGCTCTCCTTGTGTCTGATTATCGCCTGCTTACTGATATAAAGGATATTATTTACTATGTGCTGTTTCTTCACATGCTGCAACTCTATCTCCATATTTGTTACTGCCAACTCTCTTTCTCTCTTAACGCGATACAGTTTTCACTATCCAGTGAGAGATATTTTTGTTCCTGAATGTAGACTGTTCTCTATATGGAATTGCTATTTGCCACCATAACTTCACCTCCCTTCAATTAGGCTTTTCTTATGAGTTATGTTTTAGATTATGTTTGACTTTATGATCTGCTTCTGAGGAGTAGATTGTATGATCATTCTTGTTGTCTTTGTTCGGCGGTTATAATGTGCTTGGCGGTTCGAGACCAGTCGTCTTAGTTCAACTTTTTTTATGTATTTTTTTCTCGATGTTAACAAAGTCCTGCTGTAAAACCCTGCTTTTGGTTCTGTCTGCGGTCGTGCTCTGTTTGCTTTTTCCCATTCCTTATTGCTCATCTTCGATATTTCTTCCCTTAGTTCTTGGCGATTTTTTTTCTCCTGCGACTTTCTCCTCCTCAAATTACATCGCTACAGACAAGTTATTCTAGATCATAATATCAGACTACCTCCCATATTTTTTATAACAAAACTTTGTCTCCACAGTATCTAGTCTATTTATATTGAGACCTGAAGGTTGTTGGAATCTTCGAATTGTTTCTGTTTTACTTCTCTCTTATTTTATCTGGCGTCTGTTAGATCATTCTTTCCTTTGTCTTCCTTTTATGGTTACCTCTGTCGAAATATCTCACTCATCTCTCCATAATTGTCTATGGTAGGTTAAGATATTGGGACGTTTAGTTAAAGCAAACCCTGAAATCTAATTAAAAGAAAATACCAAATACAAACTTCTCGATGCGTTTTTCCATTTCTTATTCGAGTACTCTAACCCTTGGAAAATTTCTATCGTTGCCAAACTTCTTTATGATAATCATGATACCTCTCATCCCTCTAGCTACTTTCTTCCGCAGTCCTTTTGTTGCATAGTTTTTCTATTCCTTCCTTTTTATTTTGGCTTTTGTTCTTTTTCTGTTTGTTTTAGTAACTAGAAGGTAAGGTACATGTAATTACAGTTGCGAGCGTCTTTTCTCCACCAGCTTTCAATCATGTTCACTTCGTTGCTATAGATGTATGATCGGCTTTTGTAATGATGATGAAAAACATATAGTACCATGTCATTGTGATATAATCTGCTTTGATCTCTCACCTAGACGTTAACTGTCCTTTAGAGCGGACATGGAGAATGCACATTGGTTTTGCTACCTAAACTCCATTAAGCCTCCTTAGAAATCTCCCCATCTTATCTAGCGTTTGTTAGCATATTTTGCCTTTTTTTCTGCACTTTGTTCTCTTTTAATTTAATACTTGGTGCTGCTGGTTTATTTTTTTCCCCTTTATATATAAATTAACATAAAATCTTCCCTTTCCTACAGTTTGCGTTCCTTAACGCTGCCTCCTCTCCTTCCTTTGTAGCAGGTGCATTTTGATAATACATTTTGCACTCGCAACAATGGAAAACCGGAGACCTATACTTAAGATGTACACCCCCACTATACACTAGAGTGAATTTAATATATTTCTTTTTTGATTGAAAGAACCAAAAACTAGCAAAAATATGAAAGTATGATGTATGGGATTCATGATTTCCTAACCCCTTTCTCGGGTTGACCTGTAGTTTTTTTCCTAAGTGACAGTTCAATCATTTCCTTGTTATGATTAATATTGTTTAGCCTGTGAACTCTTACAGCTTCTCTTTTGTCATTAGTCACCTTGCCTTACGTATTCGAAACATCGAACTTCACCTAACAATTTCACTCATCGCTCTCCCTTGTGGATGCTCATGGAAGGCTCTGCTGCAGCCCTCTAAACCTCCTGCCCCTGATGGGCTAGGGTATAATGATAACACACTGGGTGGCACAAATATAGAAACTTTGACCTAAATGAGGGAAGTAGAGAACAATCAGGGGGTGCAGCGTTCCTTGAGGTGCTAACATGATGTTTTAATTCGGAAACATTTCAAGAAGTCATTGTGCCCTCTCTGTTTCTCAGCCTTATGCTATTATAAAACCTTATCCTGGCTCTTTCACAGGACAACTTGACCTTTCATACACAGCACAGATCTTGCTCTATGTCCCGCTGTATATGAAATCAACCGGGTACTATGGACACTAGCTGGTGAAATTAGTCCCAAACTTTGGTATGACTGAATCTCTGCTGCATCTAATGCTCTTGTTTCCGGCACTGCTACCTGTGCTCTGGGTTTCTTCCTGGTCTCAGTGGTTTTAAGCAGTATTGTCTGTTGCTTTCAAGCCTTGTTTAGTTTTCTATGTGTTGCCTTACTCCTGATATGTATCCTACATTTCTGCGGTCAGTTCTCGGCAGTGCGCTGCTGTCTCTACTTGAAACTTACTTCTGTTCCACTCCATTATTGATACTTTTTCTCATCTAGTTTTTCTCCTGGAGCCAATTCCACTGTTCTATTCTGGTAAAGTTTTTTATCATGGATTGTCTGAGCTTCTGTAAGTTTTGCTTCGTTATTCTGATGGGAGATAGTTTCTGTTGGGTTGGCTAAGTTTTTAGACCTCTGGCTCTCTTTATTGTGTTTTATATGAGAAGAATTAAAACTCATCCACTGTTTTCACTTTCCCGGTTTTCCTATTTGTGTTCCGGTCTTCTCCTGGTTCAAACATGGTCATGTGGGAGTCTTTAGCTGTGAAGATTCTGCTTTCTTTTTGTACGTACCACAGTGGTCTGACATCTGCACAGTCCTTCCTTGTAATGTATCTTGATGGACTTTTTTTTTTGTCTTTTGTTTTAACTGGTCCTTTGATGTGTAAACTGTGATTGATACTAAAATCTGTGCTTTTGCAGCATTAGCAAGCATGGAGTCTTAATGGCATCTCTATTTTGTCACACGCCTGCCTGTAATTTCTCTATAGTCCTCCTTCTGGGTAACTTAGATAATCCTCCCCTCTTTTTACGATTGTTTGTCTTGTAATTCATTAATGATTACTGGCTAGTAAATTGCGTACATGAGTTTTCTAAACAATTCTTGTGAATCTTAACAACTCATTCATAGTATATTGTCAGTCTTGAGAATCCCAGTCCTTTTGGTCGACGGTATATGCCACTATTTACACACCGCCAATATTGACAGCATCTTGTCAATTCTCAGGTCCATTCACGCGCCAGCACTGATACTTCTCATTGCTTTTTTCGTCTTTAATGTATATTCTGATAGTTATATTATTTTTTATTTACTGAATCTTCCCAGTTTCTGTGTAAAACCTCTGTCTATCCCACTCATTCCTTACACCATCTTAATCTGAAATATTAGTTGTTCCTGTTCTTTGCTTGTACCATGCTTGTTTGTTATCTCCTCAGTCTCCTGCTTATGCTGCGCTAACCTCATTTCTTCCTCTCCCTGAGTCTGCGTACTCTTTTTCTCTTCGGGTGGAATTCCATGTCCAAAATCCGACAAAATGCTGCATCTACTGTCAGTGTGTCCTCGGAATCCCTTAACCACAGAATTCTCGCTGTATCTGCTGCTTCTCTGGCCTGTACATGGTTTGATCTTTCTGACATTATCTGTCTCCCTTTGGCAACCCTATTATATATTGCTATCACTTTATGTTTGATAGCGAATATGCCTCCCACTTTATCACCTCCTGTTGCTCTGCTTAGTGAACATTCAGTTAAATTACACTTTCTGCTTCAATAACTTATATACCATAGCCTCGCTTAGTAAGATAAAAGGAGAATATTCATGTCAGTGATGACTAGTTAATACAATGCCATTGTCGTGGGTCAGATCCTGAAGCTGAAAGCATCTTCTGTTGGCTTTGGATGATAATCAAATTTTTTTCTATTTAATTCCCAAGAACATATAATAAACCTTAGATTAGCTTATAATATATCACCTGGATTGGGCAAGCCCATTATTATCTGTTAAATCTTCTAATTTTGATAGCTTGTCAAAGCTCATGTTAATATTATTCTATATATTTTACATGTGTCTGTCATTTCTTTTTCCTTTTCAAATTAATACAACATCATTTATAGGTTGTATCCTTTATTCCTTGAAATGTATTCCCTATTCTAGTGGCACGTTTAAAAATAATTCGTTCAAAAGGTGTGTTTCATAAGATCACGACAACGCGTAGATGTTGTTACTCCTCACCTGTTGCAGTATTAATCGTCCCAAAGCTCCTGATATGAATCCCATTTGCAAAGCCACATCTTTTTACTCCTAAGCAGAAAATTATATCTGGTGCTGAACATGACTTTATCTGCTTTATCAACAACTGAGAATGTCGGTGAGACCCTTGTAGGTACTAAACAACAATCAATGAATTAAGTTGCAAACTGTTTGCAGCTGTATAGGCATTGAACGTGCAGGGATTCATATATTTTTTATCATTATATTCCTCAATTGTAAAGATTTATGTTTTCCTTATGTGGTATGTCCACGTGTTGAAGCTATTTCCTTATATTTTGAGCGTTTAAATTTTATCTTAATTTCTAGAAAGCGGGAACTTCTCATTAGAGTTACGTGACTTCTTTTATTGTTCTTTTTGTGTGTGTTTTTTTTTTTTTAATTCTACGTATTCGTATTCCTTTAGAATTTTTGTCTCTTTATACCAGTCTACTTATGCTCCATTAAGGTTATTAGAGAGTATGCTACGCAGTGATAGATTTCCACGTCTTAATCCACTCTCTCCTACCCAGTAAATTGTCTGTGGTTCTAACGTACCATAATAACCTGTCGGATCTCGCTTTCGTTATAATTCGGTAAATGGCCATCTGAAAGGTCTGTATATTAATATCTCCTATTTATGGTGTTTTTCTAAAATTTGTTTTCCAGAGCGGATTTTTCTTTTTATTCCCTATAGTTCTACTCTCATTGTTGGCCTTTGATGTATAAGGTGCTTCGTGCTAAATTTGGATAACATAACCAACTTGTCTTGTAGACTGTACTGTTAATTCCGTAAGGTACCGCTGATACTATAATTGTAATTAAATTTAAATGATGCCGATTTAGCCTTCTTTTACATTGTTCTTTTAAAAATTTTAATTGGCGTGTAATATAATAACTTTGCTGCATTCCCACGCCTGAGAATATGCATCTCTAGTTAATGTGCTGCCTTCCCAATTCCTGCTCTGCTATTTTCCATTTTCTCCTTACTTTTTCAATCGCAATTTCATTTTTTTTTTGTTCTATTACCTCAGTTTCTTGGTTTTATAGTCGTTTGTGTATTGTTTTAGCTATCCTTCTGTACCTGTACTTTCCGAACTTCCAATATATATATTACAGCTGACTTACTCATCCTCTCTCTTCTTTTGTTTTCCCAGAAGCCCACATGTCTTGGTCTGTCTTATTCCCAAGCAATCGGTATTAGATTCTGCTTGACTTTGAAAACATAGTGCTATCTAAGTAAATAACCCACTCACTCATGCATTGTTCACTTGTCAATCCATTCCTCTCCATTTTAAAGGATTCAAAAGCAAGCTCTAATCAGGAACAGTTTTGCTATACTGCTTCCCTCCTCTCCTCTCCCCAAATTATCAGCCTCCATTTTAAATTTTTTGGTATTTAGGTTCTTTATTCAAATGGTTATACGGTTTCTATACACATTTTTTTTCTTTTTACAGCTCTCTATTCATATTCCTCCTCCTTAATGCATCTTGTTATAATCCAAGAGAAAAATTATCTCATCAGCATTTAGTTCTCTTATAGATCATGAAGAATTAAACTTTTGATCGACAGTAATTACTACTAAACTATACAGTCTGTATTTCCGTGCCCCAAATGCCCTCTTCTGCCACTCTGGTTATTAAAATTTGCACTTTTGCTGTCTGGCAGAATTGGTCATTAGGGCTACAGGATCAAGTTAGAAGGCGTAATACATGCCTAGTGAATTTCCACTTTACTTCATCTATGCTTTCCCACAGCTAAGACTCAATGTTGATAAAATTTCTAATGTAGCTGGTAACTCTTTTGCACCTTAAATCGTGCTGGATAGGAATAAAAAAAAGCATTTGAAATTCATTATTGTTTTTTTGGTTTTTTTTATTTCCTCTTCTGAGGCTGGATGTGCCCCAGCCGATGGATATCGTTTGAAGGCATATTTAGACTCCTACTGTAACGAACAAAGAGTGCCTCAAAATGTGCTGATTTTCCATCTTCTGTGGCCAGAGATGTCTGTGTTTATCTGTTAAGAGTAGCCGTAATCTCCGTCTGAAGTAACCTTATCTCCCTCTCACTGGAACAGGGAAGAGAGGCTTTCCCCCCCTAAACTCCATAAAATCTTAGCATCGACTCACTGCACTACAAAAATACCTTTCATTCACACATACATCTTGTCCTGGGGCACCAAACATCACCCTAGGCAGCAACTCAATTTGTGAAGCCTCTTTTCAGAAAACCACAGCGTTGATGAATGACACTTTGTATTGTCTTTATGGTTTGGTTTCAATTCTGATGCGTCATGCATGTAAGTATATGTTTTCTATTGCGAGCCTCGTATAATCCTGAAAGCATTTAATGACTGTCTTAATATCACCTGTGATCTTGTAATAGCATTTTTTTTTTTTATAGCTTCTCTCGCTACACTTCAACGTGGTAGAGTATATGAGAGTGATCTTTTTAAATATTAATTGGCTTTGTATTTGTTTTGGTGATATTTTTGTCAGTACTGTATGTTTCTGCATTCTGTGCGAGCTTTATTATAATATTTTCTTAAATGCAAATGAAGATTCAGTTTTTGAATCCATACCAGTTTACAAGCCATATTCATGCATCAAAGCTGTGGTTTTCTTAATCTCTTCATCATATTGTGTGGCCTCCTTGTGTTGTTTGTGACCCAGGACTATTGTGTGGAAATCACATGATTGTTTGTAGACTGTGAGTGTCATGCCTATGTATTTACTGAGTTAGGGGTAAGCATCTCTGTCCCCCCTTGCCCATGCTGAGACTGGAGTTGTAAGCTTCTCTTCCATCGAGAGTTATGCTTCTCTTACTAATAATCTCAGTCTTCGATGGCCACAGATGTGTTAATCTGCACATTCTGAGCACTCCTATCCTTTGTTTCGATAAGTAGGAGTTCTAAATATGCCCTTTACGAGTTCATAGGTGTCCCACATTCTGCCCACATAAGGCAAATCCTACTAATATTGACATTTCTTATGCTTTTTTTTTTTCCTCTAACTGCACATTTTAAGGTGCATATTGTTTCCACTTCAGTACTACAGACTTTTTCTACTATTGTGTCTTAGCTGCTGTTCTCATGATCTGTAGGTAAGCTGTTATTTCCTCTTGGCAGGATTCCTCTTCTTGTTCCTGTTGCCCTTCTGCCTGTCTACAGTCTCTAAAGTCTAAGATATTTAACCTTACCAGACCATCGGCTTTCTGGCCTGTGCCCCCTGGATATTACACCAGAATGTTTATGTTTACCCTTTTTTCACTACAGTAAATCAAAAGTTTAACTTTTCCTGCCTGACGCTATGATTAGCTTATTAGCTTGATTTCTTTTTCTCTCTGTGTATTAAATGCTTTATAGGAAGCTGAAATACTGAATCTGAAGAATTCTTCAAAAATGCGTTACTAATATGTAATTAAGTATACAACATTTATTGAAACAATCAAAACCCTCTCAAATATCTATTCTTAAATGGGCAAGCTGTCTTTTCTCTGGCGAAGAGCGAGGCAATGCAGTAGCAAATACTAGCTGATCCCTGAGTAGTCTCTGCTGCTTTTTGGATTCCTTTTTAAATGAGTGGCCATTGATCCACGATAAAATGATATGTGCTGTGATGGTTTTTCAGTTGATAGCACACTATGTGGTCTTCAAAGTCTTGCAGATATTATTTAAACATTGGCTTGGTAGACTGTCAAAAAGACCTGCTGGGCCCGTCTCTGTTCGAATCGCCTTAAAGCAAGTAGAAGTGGAGTAAGTCTGCTGGTTATTTTTGGCAAGTTCGGATAGTTCAGGCTTCTGAAGGTTTTGCTGACTGCATCACAATACACATTAATTATCTAGATATGAGGGGTTTTGTTCTATTTAAATTATTTTTTTGCGTTTGTTAATGTTCGGATAAAATGGAAATTTGCAGTGGAGGAATGGGAAAGGGCTGAACTTTTATTGATATGTTCTTCTCATGGATGGCATTGCAAATAGTTAATTATTCTCAAGCTCATTGATATTGTGTTAAATGTACTATGTAATAGAAGCTTAAGTCGCATTCGTTCATTTTTTTTAATTATGTTTCAAGAAGGGCTCCTTTCGGAATTTAACAGTTCTGTCCTCTAGACTTTGTTTGTTTTGTATATAATCTCTAAGCACGTACACCTTTTAATCAATGCAAACAATGTGTTTTTTATACTATTGGTACCTAATTGTTAAAGCAGTCCCGCACTGGTAAACCAAATTTTGGCAAAACTCCTTTTTTTAGAGATACTTAATAGACTGACAATTCAGCTTGGTCATTTTTCAGTAATATAACTTATGCAATCCTAATTCTTCATGTTCTTTGTCCACAGTAAATTTTTTTAAGAATCGATGTTTTTCTGATGGATCTTCTCTGCAGCTCTTACTCTCTTATTCTTACTCTAACTGAGCTTTAGCAACCTGATTTTGTGTCAAAATTCCCTAAAGGTACTAACGTATACAGTGTATTCAAAATAAAATAAAAAAAAAAAATAAATTGTATAAATAAGAATAACTCTATCTGTGAGTATCACAGCTTTCTGAATTTAATTTATTTCCTTAGCTCATATTATTAGGTAATAGCTCATAACGTGACCATTACAACATAAGAAAACAATATTCTTTACTCATTGATGATATTTGTGTTAACTATTTATATGACACTGCAAGCGTGCAATACTTTACACAGCTGCCATCACTTGTTTTTGCAACGTATTTTCATTGTCTGTTTGTTATGTCCTCCTTTCCAGTATCACCCATTTCCTCATTTGTCTGCATAAAGCTAATTGTCTGGCTCACTATTGGGGTTTTTTATTTTCCTGCTCTGAGTTTAGCATGGGGCCTTTGCATATATGGTTATATCAGAGCTTTGGTGTTAATACACTCTACAGATGGTGTTTCATCACCTATGCTGGTCTGTTTTGTTGAAAACTCACTTTGATCCTTTTTTTGTCTTAGTGCCTTTTTTCCTAGAATTGGGTTTTCTTTAATATGTTTTTTATGAAAATCCTATTAATGTTGGTGTTTTTCGTCTTTTATGGAAAAGAAAGTTTGTAACATTAAAATACACTGTACGTCTTTGGTCTTGTGATTTTGAATTGCTTTCAAATAAATTTGTTCCCAGATTTTTTTTTAGCTATGCCAATCCAAGCTGTATATTTTTATATGCTTTCTTTTTCTATTGTTGTTCCCTTGGATTTTAAGAGTATTATAAAGTGTTGCGCTCAATAGCCTAACAGATGATGATTGCTGCTTCTGATTATCACAAAAAGAAACTGGCTTTCAATTAAACCTGCTCATCCACTCATATTTATCTCCATTTTAATCGCACTATGTACAGATAAATGGTAACTACAGTTCAGTGAAGCCAGTTCATTATTTAAACATCACTTGGCTGATTATCAGAGGTTGTTAAAGCTGAGCGTATCCTTGTTCAAACGACTAAAGTGAGCCAATACTCTGATTAGGGTTGCCAACTGGTACCAACCCTTCATGTCTGCTGATTTACAATGCTACAGCAAGAGATGGCTGAAGATACTGCGTTGTCTTACTGTGTTAGGGCCAATTCAGGAGGAAAAAGTAAATTATTGACACTCTTTGGTAAGGCTTCTTCTGTCTACTTTCTCCACAAGATCTGAGATATCAAGTAAAGTCAGTACATGGGAGAGGATGAAATGAGGTTTGAGCTGCATTACATGGTGTACTTGAGTGATATACAAACATGCAAATGGTACATGCTTTGATCACGGTCCACTCTTAATATGTCAGATTTATGTGTTGGAATGAGCTGCTAGACCAAAATGTTTCTCCTAATAATAATTTCATAATAAATAAATAATTAATTATTTCAGTTTAATCCATTAATGTAGAAATTGTATAATGAAGATCAGTGCTGGAAGATAGGTCCCTGTATTTGGCACCAAGATGCGCAATTATCTGCCGGGTGTAAAACATGCATATCATAGTTAAAAGGCACTGAGGTTTCTCTAGTCCTAGAAATTTTTACTTTTGAGTTTCTTTATGTCAAATCTATTGTTTTAGAACAAACTCACATGTACACAATTTCCTACACATTCATCTTCTAATGCTTTTCCCTTGCTTACAAACGTAAATAGAGGGATTTCTCCTGTTCCCCTATGTGAGGCTCTTTTAATTACTCAAGAGGGTGACCATATGTCGTCTCTCACGCCTTCCTTTGTCCGCTCCACTGCTTTCTTTACATCTTAAATCTAGCATCCCCCCCGTGGCATTCTCAGCACTGCTTTGCATCTGTATCTATCTCAGAGGGCACACATCTCAAAGGTCCTGATTTAACCATAAAAAAAAAAATTAACAAAAAAGTACCAGCATCAGTTATCTCTTCCTTCAAGGACACGTCTGCTGCACTGCGTCTGATCAACCCTCGGTTCGTTCATCTAAGTTGCTATTTCTTTCATCATCTTTTCGTCTCCCACTTACATGTTTGTATACCATAGGAGATGACCAGGAAAAAAAGATTTCGATGGGAATTTAATGTGGATTTTTATTTCTGTTATTTATATATCATGTGGTTACCAAAGTTTAAATCTTTGCCATCCATCAATTCTTCTCGCCTTCTGTTTCTGATGCAAAACTGCTTCTGTCACCATGCTTCCCTAGCTTTTCCCTGAAAATATCTCGGTTCTGGCTTACAGTGGTGAATACGGTGAGAAAATTTTCTATGATTGGGGAAAAAGTGGTGTCATGAAGACTCCAGAGCTACTGCAAGTGAACCTGACCGCAGTTTGTGGTGACTAATATCAGAAGTAAGGCAACTCATCTTGTAAACTAACAAGGCCTCTGTAACATCAGCAATTTCTTAACACCATCCTTGAGACCAAGTATGAATCCCAGAGCTCAGTAGCAGCAGCCAGGAACATAGCCTTCTTAGTTCCAAGCTGTGTTGGCTGGACTACCATGATTTGCATAATTTCACCTCTAGCTATGTCCCATAGTTACCAGGTTTGAGTCACCCCTAGATGCAGAGACACAGCAGCAGAGCTTCGGATGATAGTCATTTTTGTCCCTGTGACATGCACTCCTTGATTAGGTTTTAATAATAGCGTATGCTAGAAACAGGAACTGAGGCTCTGTTGTCCCTTCTTTTCTGCTTTCAGATTAAATACAGCATTTAGCCTCCCCCAAAGCCGACCGGCACCACTGCTTTGTTCGCTACTTCCCATCATTTCTGGTCTAGTCCTCATGTTGTGCTAACCAACTTGTTTTCCATCTTCACACCTTGCCCCATCTGGCATGATTCCAGAGGCGGCAGGCATCCCTTCCTTGTCACCTCCTCAGGATAAATGAAATTGTTAGGTGACACGACGATCGTTCCTTTCTGTTGCATGGGTCTATTTGTAAATGCTGCTTGTGGTTATTCTGCTATGACTTTCACCTTAGGTTCTATTCATATCTAGATTTGTTTGTTATTGTCCTCGTCTAAGTAATCATCGCTACTCTACCCTTGCTAAACTGGGTTTAGGAATTCCGGTTTCCCTTCGCAGTCTGCTACTTTCGGGCGGTGGTTTTTGGTGTCTTTCGATATCCGAAAATTATTGTTTTTTTATTCTCTCTCTAGTATGTGGTTTTTTCCACTCTTGATGTAGTTAGTCTCATTTCCCCATTGCTGCGATGCAATATTGGATTTTCCAAAATGCCTCCATGCTTAACATAAGGGTGCTAGCTCTTCTGATAGACAAAATTGAAATGGTATCTTTATGTTTTAATGCTTTTTATTAGTATGGTTTTTTTTTACTTTCTTTGCTGCAATCCATGTGCTTTTTTTTTTTAGCCTGTCTCTAAGGAATTTTTTTTGCTTACTGCTTTCCTTATCTCATGCAAATGTGGTTCTGTGCTATGGAGTTTGTTATGCTGTGCAGTAGGTGGCTTTCCCATGTCCCTCTTGTCCATTACCTGTGTTCGTTGCATTGTCAATTGGGCTTTTGTACTCTCAGATCTGTCATTCTATCGTGCCTCACCTACCCTATCTTTTAGCAACAAGTGTTCTTTGTTTGTATGCGGGTGTATTGACCGCAGCTCTCAGTATGTACTGCTTTTGCTTGTTCGCGGGGGTTCTTTATCATTTCTATTAACAACTTTATGTGCATTATGTTCATGGTAGTTTTTATATTCACATACAATATTAGAACTGTAATAGCATTACTCGATCTCTTAATACAAGAAATGCTACTTTCTATAATCTGATGGGCTTATCTTACTTTTTATTCCAAATGTTAGGTGTACCATTCATTAAAATAGAAAACATCTGTAGTTTTGTTTTTGGTTTTCTTTTTTAGAATTTCAGGTTTTGCATTTATTCATAGTCCCTATCTTAACCCTAATTGTCCTATCTTCTGGTGTGGGTTACTTGCTTAATTGAAAGTAATCAGGGTTTATTTAGAAAAATATTCCTGATCTAACCATTTAAATTACGTGATTTATAAGAAAATCTATTAAGATATGCCTATTTTCTTTCAGTATTCTTATAATGGAATAGATAATAGTGCTGGACACATGTTTGTTTTTAAAATATGTTATCTTTATTCTCAAATACTTCTTTAGAATCTTTATTTGAAGAAAAGGCATAATAAATCCATCACTGTACTAAGTATCTCAGAATCATATAAGATTTGATAAAACTATCATACTATTCTAATTGTTGTTGCACAGATAGGTAACATCTATGTTTTAATTAAAAGATCTGTTGCGTATACTCAAATGTCCTAATACCAATCTTTATTTTCATTTTACATTATTGACTCTGATCTTACTTTTTACCAAAGCTGTTCTTTTTGTAAATAATTTTTTTGTTTTTCTCCTTATTGATACTGCTAAATTAAAGGGGATGCTTTTGGTGCACTTGCTATTCCATTGGAGAACATCCTCGACTTCTGTTATATAATGGATCCGCATGAGAGTGATACTTTATAGCGTGATGATTACTTTTTGGCATTTTATTAGATGAGAATGTTTCTGCATGTTTGACTTCACTCACTATAAAGTTTCCCCTGTTTATCAGTAAAAGGTGACTTATAAGTTCTAGTGTGCTAAAGTGTGTCTGGTGTCGGTTTTCTAGCTTAGGATTCTTTGCTCGTACAACTATTTCCTTATCGTTTACCAATGGAATATCGACAGACGTCTGTTTCTGTACTGCTTCAGAATGTTTATTTGCTGTGACTTATTCCCACCCCCCCCCCGACAATATACCAGCTGCCCTTCTGTAAGCAAAGAAGCTGTTTTTTCTTCTGAAAATGCAATGAATAGTTTCTTAGTTCATAATTTCTCTACTTTTTCATATATTTTCATTAAATATGATTAACACATCCGATCGCCCTTTGCTTCCCCCCAAGGGGTCCTCCCTATGGGACCCTCCTCACCTGGACTTCCACCCCCTGATCTCCCACTTTACAGTAACAGAGTGTTGGTATGCATTTGTGTTTACTTACTGTCTTGCAGTTCCTTTTTCTTCTGCCCTGTTTGTTATGTTTCTTGCAGCCTACACCCTCTACTGGCCCCCCACTGCCGATCGCAGAATGTGCAGATTCCCACTGTGTTTGGGGGGTAGTTCTAAACATTTCTTTCTTTCCATGTTAAGTTTATATACATTCTGTTGGTGCGGTCTGTCTTCCCAATTGTGGTCTATTTTCACTCTTTTTCTCTTTCTCTGTGCTGATATGTTGCAAGGATAAATTAAAATATCAATGTGCTAACCTTCTCATTTTTGCAAGGAAGAATACTGTCGTCCACTCCATTGGGACTATGCATCATTTGCTGTTTTGATCTTAGTTTTTTAAAGAATTCAATTTGGAATAAGCCTGTTGTCCTCTTCTTTCTGTCCTAGGGGTTTTGTCTCTACTTTCAAGTCAATTCTTGTGATGGCCTGAGTTCTGCTGTTTACAATCAGACGTGGTGTGTAGGGTGTTATTAAATGATGGGATGAAAATTGATATGCACTATTGTTTCAAAGATCCATCCACCTTCTTGGTATTTTATCCCCTTTGTTTCGCCTTGTTCAATATGTCAAGATCCAGGTAAAAGCCACAGCCCTGGTACTATGGAAGTTGTTAGATATCTTCAGTCAGCTGTACTTGTTGGACTATTGCATGTCGGTAACACAAACCGGCTACCTCCCATCCTCTTTAATTGGCTTGATATAATTTCAAGGATTTGTTGTTTCTAAAGTGAAATTGTTCTGTTCTGTATTTAGCTTCAGTCTTCTCTCCTCATGTTTAATCTCGCCCTCCCACCTACTTAACAACCAGGTATCATTTCTCCCTTTGTTAATTTTTGTGGCCTACTTATCTCTAGTCCTTTGTTTCTTCTGCTATTTAAATTTTTTATGGGTAACTGGCTGTCTCTCCTAAGCAAAATCTACTGTCTTTAAACTTTCTACACTTTTTATTTTCCCATTCTTGAATACCCTGTTTTCTCTCCACAGTATGACATTGCTTGACCTCACACTCACAACCCATCCATTGCTGGGGTTTTTTTTTTTTTTTTGTGATCTCACCTTCCAGACACTCGTGTGATGCACATTTGTCATTCTTTAGCACTAAGTTAGCAACCTGACTAGGGGGTGAAGCTTTTAATTGGCTGCTTGTAATACATTTTTCCTGTGACTTCAATCCTCTTATGCCATGTTGGATTTTGCACACATTTATAACCCTTTTTCATTTATTTTTATATTATTATCCTTAGATGTACTCGACTCATAATGTTGTGTCTCCTACACAGGTTCAGCTAAAAACTGTTCTGCCTTCTTGTATATCTCAGAGGAAAAACAATTTTTCCAAACACAGAAATAACGCAGAATAGGTGCGGCCTGATATTTGAATTAACAAAATGCTTGTTTCAAGTGATTCGCATGTTGGGCGTCTTTTCAGACCTCCAACCACCCAGTCCCATAATTGAATATTCACAGTATTTTTTGCATTGCACAGCTAAAATATTCTTGGGGATCGAATTGTTTAAGCAAGACTAGGGAAACTTCTGGTTGGTCCCATTTGTAGCAAGAGAGTCCACTCTGCTTGTATGTGGGAATGATATACTTTCATCAGTTTAGTTTTTTACTCTTTTCTAATGCTTAGTGTCGTTTACAAGATGTTTTATCAGGGATTTAGGAACCGTACCCTTCTAGTTGTAAATAATTGTTTGAATTGATACCTATTTTTTCCTTTCGTCTTACTGTAGCAGCCAGAGTTCTGATTAAGTGCTTGCAAACAATACATCTGGTTATAAAATCTTGCAATTTCAAGACTTCCATGCTGGTAAAACAGAAAATCTGAGGTGGATAGTTTGATAAGACTTTTTTACAGGATTTTTAAATAATTCTAGTTTTTTGGATTTGTTCTTTCATCTTCTTTGTAATGCTACACTGAAATACGCGTCTCATCTCATTTCGTTGGAAGGACAATAGCGTTTAAATGATAAGTAATATCCATCAGCCTGTATTGCTAGTTTCTTCCACATGTATACCTCCAACACTTTAAATAATTAATAAAAAAAGAAAAAGGAAACAAAAAAGTGAAGTTCCTATCATTATATGTGACCGTGAGAGAGGATGGCAGTCTTATGTTTGGAATCTAATTTAAAGTATCAAAAGTTTCTTACTCAGAGCTATTCATGTTTATCTTACACATGGTAGCGTGTCTTGTCACTTTGTGGTGTGTGTTGTTATATTTCTCATAGTTTTAAATATGTTTCTTTAGTCTCTTATCTTTCATTTTCTGTAAAGTTTAGAAATTAACCTTATAACATCGTATGGAAATATTTGAAAGAATAGTCTACCATTTGGCACTTCCAAGAAAGTACGTGAAAACCAGTTCCCTTCGTGTGACCTGTTTACATATCTATGTAAGTGAATCGTGATCCCTAATCTCATATTTATTAATTTTTGTTATTTGTAAGTTTTACTCTTTCATTTCTTGGCATGTTCTTCTCTTTCTTCTCAGTTGACAGTATTTTTCCTTTTTATCAGGTCTGATAATGATTCTGATTGTTAATTGTTTCCTCTTCTAGTGCGTGTTGTGGTTGGATCATGGTTTTTCTATCTCGATCCTTGGTTCTTTTTTTTCTCCATAGCTATTCTGTTCTTAAACTTAGTAAATTTATTCTTGTTACCTTTTGTAAGCTATCATTTGGTTTTTGTTTATTGGCTTGCAGCCGTTTCTTCATAAGGCTATTGTTTGGTAGCTACGGTTTTCTGAGTCTCTAGTCTCATGTGGCAATTTATCACAATTCTCCCCCCCCTTCTAACTATTCTATACTTTATTACCTCTCAACTCTAATACTAACAAACATCTTATCCCAATAACAATCTACATAATTTTAACAACAGCCATATGCTTAAAGCTCTTTAAAAAATAGAGCGGTCTAAATCAGAAATACATTCTGCGTGGTATTCAGTTGGGAAATATGCTAATATAAAATAATTCTATATACTTTGTTCTTTAGACTTGTTTGTCTTGGTTTTCAATCTTATTGAAAAAGAAAAAATTGTGTAAAACTTTTGTATTGATGCTTTTTTTTTTCCTCACCTATGCTGTTTTGTTCTGGTTTTGGGTGAGGTGTATTTTTTTGGTGGTTTATTTTTAGTTTTTGGTCTTTGTTGTTTGGTTGGTTTTGTTGAGATTTTTTGTTGTTGTTTTGGTTGGTTGGGGGTGTTTTTTTTTTTGTTCCTCAGCAGTCAATTATTAAAAAACTTAATGGTATAGCAATATTTGTGCTTTGGGTGGGTGGGGTGATATCAATGAGTAATTCTTATGTATGCCTAGCAGCTTTAAGAGTTCAGATTATCTGTCTTAATTCTCTGATAAATTTTTGTGTGGATGTCTAACTTTGAATCTCAATACTTGCTTATGTAACCATGGTCCTGTTTTGTATACTCGCTGAGTTTGTTTTCCATCATTATCATTGCTTTTAATTGTTTGTGATTTGTGCCTTTTTTTTTCATTTATAATGCACTTATATTACTCTGAGCATTACCTGTCAATTATCCATTCTTATAATATCCTTTTGCCACTTTTTGTTCCTCACATGTCTCTCTTTAATATTTATTATTATTGGCGGGGTGGACCTTATACCTTTACTTTAAACACTCTTTAGCTTTCGCTGATTTGCTTTTATCTCTGTAAATCTATACTTCATTTTGCTCAGATTGGCTATGTAATATTGTAATTCTTGTTGTTTTTTCTAACCATACATTTTGTTCTACTTTCGATTTTATTTTGCACACTATGATTACAAACATCACCTTTCGAAAAATCCACCATCACTTGGCCACTTATCCTAATGGAAGCTTTATGCTAGTGCTGGATAGTCTCACCCTATCCTGAAAAGATCATTTGGATTTCATCTCAAACCAAATGTGGTATAATTACCATTCTGGCTTACTTCTGTCCCACAGTGTTTTTCGTAATCATTCACTTATGGTTTCCATCTGTCCCAAAGGCATCGGTACAGAAACCCTATCTTGACCTTGAAAGATATACTCCAGTAGGTCCCTACTTGACACACCAGCCATTCATTTGGCAACAAATTATTTCACTGAATATTCTCTAGATGTAGTTTAGTATATCCCTTTTAAGTACAGCAATTTTAATTTAACACTATGTCTTCCTTTTTTATCCTATAGAATGCATGCAGGATGGCAGTCAAATATATTAACAAAATCAAGCATATACTAGTTTTGCTGCCTTTATGCCAATGTGCTATTGTTTTCGTTGGAAAGAAGATAGGGCTGGGGGGCCCAACATTTGTCTTCCAGCAGACCTGTAATTTCTTAATGCTGTAAATTTCATGTTTGTGTGTGGTTGTGGTCTGTTTTTTAGATAGGAAGCAGAAACAAGACTGAGAAGTATCCTTTCCCCGTGATCTTCTCTTCTTTAAGAAAAGGAAAATCCATGCATTTTTTAAACCTCATTCTGCCAGTCTATGTACATGAAGCTTTAATGAATCGAGAGACGGAGTGAGAACGTTCAGCCATGAGTAAAATGTTCTGTGACCTCCAGATATCATTTGCTGTAATTTTAATCACATATTTTAATTCCCACTAGACTATATTACAGTGCAGTATGTTACAATTAGATTGATATAACCTTTTTAGATTATTTGTCAGCTACAATGATCAATCTTAGGGTTCAGGATTTTTGCTGGTGACCTCATCTTGATACAAAATCAAAAGCAAGTACAGAGCTATTGCATAACACTTCCTAATGCCAAAAACAAAAACCCCAGAGTTGTATTAAGCAGAAGAAAACAAGCCCAGCCAGCATTTAAAGACATGAGAAACTAGGCCCAGCATTCACAGAAAGACCCTTAAGTTCATCTGCCACAAGTGAGTGGTTGTTTTGAACATTAAAAAGATAGAAAAAGGTAGTTAATTGGGTAATTTTTAGGCCTGATCCGGCAAAGTCTTGCATGCTTGTGGATCAGTGTATCGAATGAGTGCTTTTTAGATCTAAGATTTGATCTTCACAGTTTTAATTTGCAAGGAGTATAAGCAAAGCCTTTTTCCACGGCGTTCCAACTTGAGGCCCCTGTCCTTGGCAAATGATTTTTTAAGCTTATAAATGTGTGAGATAAAATACTCGTGATAGTTATGTGATAGACATCCTGATTTGTATGAAAAAGGAGGTAACGTGCCCTTTAATGTAAACTAAGAAGGAAAATATTTATATATCCCTTCTTAAGAGTGCACAAGCAGTCTTTCCACATCCCTACCACTATACAGTTTATGGACATGCATGTTGAAAAAGGATGAATGTTTTCTGGAGAAGGAGGAAATTACAGTGTGTCCATACACCTTCTTCCATTCGCCCTCCCGATACTCTTGTAGGAGAGCACAATGTGTACCCCCACTGATGTGGTACTGCAAGTTGGATTTGTATTATCTTAACGAATAAAATACCTCATCGGTTCAAGTTGGTACATTAAATGATGTGGTAATTATTTAAAGATACTGCTTTACTAAGGTTCACAAAAAAAAATCCTTCTACTTACTCTTGGGATCTGATTATTTGATAATATCTAATTTTGTTTGGTACAATACTCGCTGTATTTGTAAGGTCTCTTTCCAATTTGTAGTCTACAGCCATCATTTTATGGCTCTTTCTTCTGCAGAAATATGCTTGCATACCTATAATTGCTAATCTTTAGTTAATTCTTGCATTCCCTCATCTTATGAAAACAAATATTGGCTTTGAAGAGGTAAATCCATCTTTTTAGTCATTATGTCCTTTGCTTTAATACCATATAGAGTGTTTCTAATTTCTTAGGATGTTTTTAATACACTTACAATCTCTTTCCTAGAGTAAACTTATTGTTAATGTGGAAGTCTTAGTCTAGGCTGAATTGACTGGTGGGATATTGAATGATCCTGGATTATTTTAAAGGGACTTCGTTATTTTTTGGATAACAGAACAGCTTGTGGGGTGGTGTAAAAGTTTTGATTACTATTTTTTGCTTTGATTCTCTCTTTTAACTCAGTGTTTATTTCTCGCTCACATCGCACGACAATAGCTTCACAGAAGTGTATCTCAATCAAGTTGGCAGGGCTCGGGGTACATATTCCCACTAGTTCAGAAGGGCAGGAAAATTGTTAGAGTGGAGGCGGCTGCGCGATTTGTGACCTTCATTAAACTGCCTACCTACCGTGAACTACTGATAAATTGTATCTTATTTAAATAATGTGTTTTTTCTGCTTTGGATTTGCCTCTTAGTGTTGTTTTGTATTGATGATAAAAACCACACAATTCCACTGTAAGTTGCTCTGATCAATCTTCACATTAAATCAGTAGCTGCCGTTTGCTTCGTTCAGTCACCATATTGGTGTTAGTCTCTTGGCACTTCATTCCCCTTGATTTTGGGGAGCAAGTAAAGAGGTGTGTATTCAACAAAGTTGGCATGTGCGCAATTGATACCTCCGCTGTTCGTGAGTCTCGTGCCCGATTGGGCTTGTCCTCTTGAATCTGAGTTTGCTTGCTGTTTTAATACATTAATGATAGTGTTGGTGATGAATACTATCCAGTCCTTATGACTACCTCCCATTCTCTCTCCTGCTGTGCAGATATGTTTTACAAGCTAACTGAAAGACATTGCATAGGGGGGTGTAAAGCAGAGAGTTGAACGGTCTCTCCTCTCTTCCCTCCGATTTTTCTAGTCTCTGAGGTGGTAGCCTTTTTGGTTCTGTCGGTTTCCATCATAGTTCGGCGCTTGGTGGCCTAAATACCTAGCAATACTTTCTTTGTTAAGCTGTTAAAGTTAACCTTGTCCTTAAGTATTATCAAAGAAGACAGAAAGTTAGCCCTTAATGGCCCATAGTGATGGTATCCATAATTCGCTTAGGAAGCTCATCTCTATTATCGCTGCTCTGCAGAATTCAAGCTCTGAGTGTAGTGAATGTAGCCAACCTTTCGTGACAAAATAAGGTTCTGTAACCCCAGCTGTATATCGCATCGTACCTACCATTTAATTGCATTTCCCACAAAGCTTTCTATAAATTATCACATATACCTAGTCAAACAACCCTTAACAACCCCAGGCATTCAACCCCCAGTTCTATAGATAAATCTAATCTCGTGTATAACTCATGCATTTTATTCTGGGTAAAAAGTGGGAGCTACATATAATCGAAACGGATGCGCGATTAGTGAGTTCGAAAATACAAAGTTTGAAATCTGGGTTTTCTATCTATAGAAACTCCGCTTATTGTTACTCTTTACCTGGCTTATGTTTGTCAAGTGAATAAATTCGAAGGGTCATTTATAGGTCTTTTCACATTCAGGCATTAATTTTTGTGTATCTGTGCTCCTCATAGAATATAGCACTAGCTTCTTTGTCTGCTTACAGAATTGTGCTTGTGTGCTGTTAATTTGTATGCTGTTAGCAGTTTATTTTAATATTTCACACAGTGCAGTGTTCAGCTCCAGCAGGAGGAAATGGGGTATGGTAAATAAAGTCTCTGTATTTTCAAAGTGAAGTGTTGTTTTTCGGCTGTGTAGATAGATTTGACAACGTAAAGTGGCGTTTGCGTCGAGACTGGGTCCTTGAATATCATCTACTGTGAAACAGACAAGGAACCTCCACCTACTGTCAGGTATTGCTGGACAGTGGATTGTTGGGATGAGATCGTTCTGGTGTTTTTTTATGTTAGCAGCAACAAATATAAAATAAATTCTCCGTTCCCTTGCTTGATTAGTATTCCTATTTTGACTGGTGTTATCTTCCTGTTTTTTCAGCACATGCTGTTGTGCCACCTGATTTTTCAATGTTCCTTAAGTTTACAGCACGAGGATATTATATTAAAGATGGAGCTATGCTCGGCTGCTCGCTTCACTGGCTGGCTTAATCAAGCGTGAAGTTTTGGCTGTATGGCCAACACTATTCAAGGCAGTATAGCTGTTGAGGGACCTCTCTTGAGCCTTCTCCTTCTCTGCAGTGTGCTATGATGACAGGCTGTTGTCTCTGTAGGCTGCAGTGTCTCTCGGGGTCCTTCAGTCATCTGCGGTGCTTTCTCTGCTTGTCACTGTGCCCTGATGCTGCTCTGTCTCTTGTTTGTGCTAGCGGTTGATGGTCCAAGGCACTAAAGAGGTGCGATGCAGCAAATTGAGTGCTGGTGACGTAATCGTTTTTATTTTAATTAAATGTGCAGTTACACACTCTGGATTTTCAATCCCCAATATTAGATAGCGTCCTAAGCAGTGGTGACAGGCAGAGTTTCTGCCTCGGCTGGTCACAGCAGTTACAACTTTTTGCATACTTTTAATAAACGACAACTTCTCTCAGTAATGTGTTTGGATTTCTGATAAAGGTTCCACCAGTTGCCTGTAGAAAATCTAGCACATTTCTGATTAACTGTTGAACTGAGGTTTTTTCAATACCTTTGTAGCCTTCTCTGTGAGAAAAGATTGATAATCACTTTCACTTCCTAAAATGTAACCTTTTTTTTTTTCTAATGTAAATTAAATAGAGGAGGATGTAGCAGTCTCGGTGCTATTAGAGCCGGTTATTTGGGGGCCTTGTGTAGGTGATTCTTATCCTTTAGCCGGCACGGCAATGAATGACGCCGGGGAGTCCCATGGTGCAGTATCTTTCACACGTACCCTTTGATATTTGGCGTTTGCGCAGGATGGGACACCCCTTACCACCACCGGGTGACCTGACGTTGCATTCATGTGCCGTACCAGGTAGATGATGTAAACTTACCATGTTTTTCATTCCTGGGTGAGGGGAAAAAGTAGGAGGGAAAGGACGCGTTTTTCTGTTTGGCGCATGCTGTTGTCTGTGCATGGCCGGCTAATTCAGCTGCCCACGAGGCCGAGTCCCCGCCGCTGTCGGAGCCGCGGCGCGGATCTGGCCGAGCCGGGCCACGTGCCGTCGGGCCGCGCTGCTTCCGTGTGCTGAGCGGGGGCGGATCACACCGTCGGCGCCTCCGCTCGCGCGTTCAAGAAGGCCTCTGCTGGTCTTACCAGAGTTCTTTCTTCGCTACTTCCCTCTTCCCACTGCCCCCCTACCCCCCAGCCCTTCCCCCCCCACCCGGTTTAGTTCGCTGGTTGTAGTCTCTTAATCCTTCCATTTCTATCTTCCAGTCCATTTTGATATTGTCGCTTCACCACTGTTCACTGAACTCTTCGCCTTGCCCTGTCGGAGTGTTGTCAGCAGCTGCTATAGTCCCTTCCCTCCACGTTGCTTTCCATGTTCCGAAAGACTGAATTGGTAACCAAACACGTTTTTTTTAAGCTTAGAGCTTTGTCAACAGCCTACTACGGATTTTGCTTTAAGACTCCCTTGCTGACTTTCTAGGCACGCGACATGAATAGGGAACGTTTGTGGAAAGAATGCTTTTTTTGCCTGAAGAGGGGAGTATTTAGCTTCCCTCCTTTGCTGGGCTGCCAACTCAAGCCTCTGAAATAATCCACCTAGATAGGCCATTGATAAGATAAGTCTACTCTTAACATCCTATTCACTGCCTAATTATCACTTTCTACGCCTCATCAACATACCTCCGCTTCGACAACAACACAATCCACTTCGACCAACACACTTCTGCAGCTACCATCTCGAGCGCTCAACAGCGTCTTACATATCAACACTCTCAACAAACGATATTACGGCCCATACAAAAGTCCTTGAGCGCTCTTGTTCGCGTTTCCTGCAACTCTGGTCCATAGTTCTTGTCCTACTCGCGTCAGGTTCGGGGAGCCTCCGGTTCGGAGCGAGGTCAGGATGAGGGCCTCTCTGAGGAGTTGAAATGTTGGCAAAGGAAATGGGACCTGACAAACAGTTCTGGGAGGAGATACGGTGGTTTTCCTGATAAGTGTTCAACATTACACACTTCGTGTTTCTATATTGCCTTCACATCTGTTCAAGTCAGGTCGCCTTGTTGCCCAAGTATAGGTTTATTGTTACATGGGTGTGGTTTTTTTTTTTTTTTTTTTTTTTTGTTTGGTAGGGTTGGATGCATGCTTAGGAATTTCAGAAGCTTACTTTTTTCTTCTTTTTTCTCGTCTTTTTTTTGCTGACTGTCTCTAAGCAAACTCTTAATTCTCATTCAACATAATCGGGACGATGTGAAGTAAGAAATCGAAACAACGATAACACACTTAGCAAATCAAGAAACTCCTTCAGTGCTCAGGATTTGTAAACAGATTCTTTTTCTGCTCAATCTCTGCTCTTATGTGTGCTTTTATATTCAGCCTTTATCAATTAATTCCACTTTTGTTTTAATGAGGTTATTCATATAAGGCTTTGGATTCGTACAACATTCTATCATCCATTCTTAAATCTGTATAAGTTGGTTATTGTAGCTGTCATTCAGTGAGAGTTTTCAAAAAGCAGGTCTTTGCGCTCTCATAAGATCTTAGGTGCCCATATCATTAAGACCTAGAAGTGAGGCCAACATTTGCTGTAACTTCTATTTAATACTCTCAAGAGCACCTTCTTAAGAAATACTTATCAAACATATAGCTTAGAAAAAATGATCAGCGTTTACCAAAACCTACATCGCCTAAATTCATATATCTAAACCTGTGCTATCATGATCACTCCCATGTAGTACTTTTGTACACAGACACTTTCAGGAAGTAGCACCCTGTTCTTTATTCAGTGTGTAGAGCTGCGACCTGGCAATTTGTTCCTCCTCGAGTTAGCTCGTGGGGTGGTTTTTCAGAGTGCGGCTATTAAAAATCGTGGTGGTAATGTAAATTATCATCTTAAGCTATATCTCTGTAAAATAATCATTTCTTAGCACAAGCTCTTTTCACTTTTGATCACCATTAATGTTTAATATGCCACTTGTGAACATCAAGTTTATTGTACATAGATGTAGGAGATGGGCTTTTGTTTGAATATCTGACATAAACTACTTTGTGTATCTCTGCTCCAACATCATATTCGGTGGTTGGTTTTGAAGTGTTGATTTATTTATTGCTTGGGTATTCTTTTCTTCATTGGCCCCTATTCCTTCTTCGTGGTTATTTTCGTGTGGGTTCTCAGGCCTGATTTAACATTTTGTGATTTAGTTTAGCTGATTGCATTGTTATTTTTTCTGAGCATATAGTCTTAGATGGTTTTTTACTTTCTACCACCAATTTTTTTATCACTCACTCTGAATAATTACCCATAGTAACTCGCTGGGGAACAAATGCAATAGCAGCTCTACTAACTGTTTAAAGAACTGGGGGGCTCTTCCTGAAAGCTGCCTGTCATGCTCCTTCTTGGAGTGTCTCGGTACACGTTTGTAGAATTGCTTGTGGATCTGTGCTTCAGCCTGTCTGTATGTATTCTAGTAGGCCCTGAGTTTAGTTGTTCATCTTATTCTATACTCACTCTTGTCTAATTATCTCTTAACCTTATGCTGCTAACGCTTTGAAATCTCCTAGACAGCACTATTTTAAACTTACTCAATTCTGTATGCTATGATGGGTTACATCAAAAAGTTTTGTACACATCTTTAAACTCAAAAAGTGATTATTTGTTCTAGGCGGTAATTTTCAAGACTACATTAGAGCCAGCAGATTGGAGCAGAAAACATCTGCAAATCCTGTCACGGTGTGTTTCTCTTGATATTGACTAATGTTTAGTGGTCGTTACTGTCTCACCTCGGCCATTTTCCTGTGAAGTTGTTTAAGTGTTTGCTTAGCCTATTAGATATCGTCAGACAAAAGATGAAGAGAAAAGGAAGAAAATAAGGAACGCTCTCGAAATTCCTAAAGCACTGACACCACCCCCGACCAAAAAAAAAAAAAAAAAAAAAAAAAAAACAAACAACGTGTAATTAGAAAATCCGTTTCTTGGAACTAAGGAAACGGACTTTGAAGAGGAAGACAAATAACTTAGAAACCAGAAGTGGGGATGTCTGAACTTTCAGAAACTAAGTATCTCCTCCCAGCAACTTTTCGTGTCAGGTCCCCGACTATTCATTTTGCCCCTTATTAACAACTACCCTCCTCTGTGTGGCCCCCCACCTCCCCCTCAAAAGGAAACAGATCCGCCCATGTAAAACGCAGTGACCAGTCCTTCAGTACAAAAGGCCACACTTTTATGCATTTTTGCTTTTGAGGCTGTAATATCGCTAACCATTGTACTCAATGGCTGTCATTGTCTGTCACATATAGATTGTGCTAAAGTGAAATTGAGGCAGAAAATTAGCTGTTAAAGTAAATTGCTTGTCATAGGCCCTTCTCTGTTGGATGTTCAGAGCCCTTGACGTTGGCAGCAGCAACAGAAGGGAAGCTAAAATACTCCCCATCTTCCAGGAATAATGCATTTTTCCACAAAGTTCCCCTTCATGTAAGGTAGTATGTCTGGAAGGAGTCCGTTAGGAGTAACAGTAGTTGGCTGTCTGACATCGCCTTAAGCGTTAAAACGTGTTTTGCTTTAACCAAAAGTCTTGGTCATGGGAAAGCTACCGGCTGGAGGAAGGGAATTGCGGCTGAAACACCACTCCGACAGAGCGCTTGGAGTTCAGTGCAACAGGTGTGACATAGCGGACTTTTCAAGGGTCAGGACTGAGATAGGAGGTGTAACCCAACTAACAAAAATGAAAGAAATTTATAACCGGGGGGGGGGGGGGGGGGGGGGGTGGGATGGAGGGGAGTAGAAGATAAGAACGCAGGTAAAGCACAGCTGCGCGCTTCGCTGAACCAGCCGGCGGGCGTTGGTGTCTCGATCCGCCGCCCTCCATAGACTACCACGGACAGCACGCGGCCGCGAACGGCTCACAGGCCCGGCTCGGACCCGATCCTCCGCCATCCCGACAGCGGCGGGAGACATCGGCCCTCCGGCCCAGCCTTTCGCCGCACTGCACAGACCAGACAAGCAGCATCGCGACAAACCAAATTTGGTCCTTTTCCCGCCTTCCCTGCGTCCCCTCTCTCACTCCCTGGAATGAAAAAAACTGGTAAGTTTTAACATCAGAGGGTTTTCGCTCTTGAAGGCACGTCAGGCAAACCGGTTGGTGGCGTAGGGTGTCCCCATTCTGCGATACCGCAATCTCTTCAAGGTACGTGTGTAGTTTACTGCACCCCTAGGGCCATCCACGGGTCCATTCTTGCAGTGCAGGCTTATGTCTGGTCTACTCACTTTGGCAAATAAACGGTAAGTAAGCACGAGACTGCCGTACTTTCTCTATGTTTATTACATAGATATAAAAAAAAGGTAAACATTGAAAGTTGAAGTTGTTATATCTGTTTTCAGTGAATGGCTAAAATAGGTTTTGTAAAACTCTGTGTCCACACAGGTAATTTCAGAACGTGCTCAGATTTTCGTACGAGGCCAACTGCGTGGAACCTTGATACCGAGATAAACACAATACCTAGTAGAAGCGTTGTCTGTTTTATTAAAATTATTGTATATTTAGCTTTGTATCCTGCTGTGACCCAGACAGAGGCATGAGGTCTGCTGCACCCCTGCTTCAGTAGCTTCTTTTATTGGACGGATTGGGATTTTCCAGTGGGTGTAATGCACAGTTAATTGTAAAATATATAAGACTCGTTCCACCTGCCACTCTAATTGCTGCCATCGTCCTCTTTGTGTGCTGGATGATCAAAACGCTTGCACAAACAAGAAAGTGACAGCTATCAGGCATCCAGTGACTAAGCTGTAGTGTCACCGCAAGATACGAGCCCAGAGAGACACGCAGCTACAGAAACAGCTGTCCCTGTATCAAGCACACTGCAGAAGATGGAGAGATGGCTTTCAAGAGGTCCTCAACAGATTAATGACTTGATATAGTGTGCAATACGCCAAACTTTCAACGCTTGATAAGACCAGTCCACAGGTAGAGAGCACAGAGATCCAGCTCTATGTCCTATTAATTTTTATCTTGTGCTGTAAATTTAGAAATTGAAATTCAGGTTGGCACAACCAAGCATGTTGCTGATAAGCCATGGAAAGGAAACTAGTCCATTTTGGTAGATTTTCAGCAAAGGGAATGAGGATTTATTTTAATTGTTGCTGCTTTAATCAATAACCACTGTTAGCATCCTCATCGCCAAATCACGGGCCATAGATCTATGCAATACCTGAAGTAGGGGGAGGTTTCCCTTGCTGTTTCACTGTTGTGATACTGCTTGGAGTCTCAAGCAAACTCGCCCATTTAGTGGTGCAAAATTCGTCTATCAAGGAAAAAACACGTCCACTGTGAAACTACAGCAGCTTATTTTCCTTTCCCCCCATTTGCCGCTGCAGGAAGATTTTCTCGCATGGATGTGTTTTAGATAAATGATAATCTAGCGTACATGAGAAAGCACACAAGCTCAATGTGCTGGAGCAGACTATAGAGAGCATGTTTTTTGTGAGCACAGATTAAACAAAAATTAATTGCTGATGTGAAAAAGTTACCTAGAATGACCCTTAGAATGTTTCACTTGGACAAAACAATAGCCAGAGTACACACTAAGATCGTGTTTAGTGGAATAGAAAAACCCTGTTGTCAAACGTGTGTTTTTGACTCACAATTGGCATCAGATTTAGTAGTCTGGAGCTCCACCTTGTTTTCCAGATATAAATGCTTAGTTTACCTTGGGATGAGGTTAGGGGTTATTCGGTGATCTGGGGGTGTTGCCTGGGGTGTTTTGGGTGGTGTTTGCTTGGTTTTTTTGTGTTTATTTAGAAAGCTTTGTGGAAATCAATTTTAAATGGTTGAGATGGTAGGGCCGCATATCAGCTGGGGTCACAGAACATTATTTTGTAAAGAAAGTTTGGCTACCATTCACTTAACCTCCCTTGTGATTGATTTCCCTGAAGAGCCAGAGGAATTGTATGTGCTTCCTAAGACATATGTTACCTAATTTTGGGCCCATGTAAGCCAACCTTGCTGTCGTCTTTGGAATTTAATTAACTTAAGACAAGGTTTTAACGTTACTGCGTAACTCAAAGACAAGTTGCGAGGTAATTTAGGCCCAGAGGAACTGTAAACCTGAAACAGAAAACATAAAGGCTTACCACTCAGACTTGGTTAAATGGAGGGCAAGTGAGGTGAGCCATTCTATCCTCTGATAATCAACCATATGCTTTTGTCTTTAGTTTGCTTGTTAATACATATCTGACAGGAGGAAGAAGAAAAGATGTCATAGACCTGGAAGTATTCATCATCTTAATTTCTTTCATGTTTTAACACAGCAAGCTTCTCAGAGTCAAGGAAGGCCCCAATGGAGATAGATAAGGGAGGTACTTTTGGCACATGCACTTTGTTGAAACACCTCTTACTTGTCCCAAATATGGGAATGCTGTGCAGAGATAACACAATATGGTGACTGAAGAGAGCAAAAGCAGAATACGGAAATGTATGAACTGTTCAGAGACTTAAGTGGATTGTGTGGTTTTATCACATACAAAACAACACTAAGTTGCTATTCCAAAAGCTGAAAAC
This sequence comes from Indicator indicator, assembly GCF_027791375.1. Lineage (NCBI taxonomy): Eukaryota > Metazoa > Chordata > Aves > Piciformes > Indicatoridae > Indicator > Indicator indicator. The sequence continues at coordinate 45,486 of NW_026539257.1, read as the reverse complement.
ACTTATTTTATAGATACATTCAGTAGTTCACAGGTAGGTAGGTATTTAATGAAGGTCAAAATCAGAGAGCTCCATCCAACATTTCCCTTGCCCTTCTGATTTGTGGGCAATAGTGTAACCCGAGCCTGAAGTGATTGATACACTTGCTAGTGAAGCATTGTGTGGATGTGCAGGAGAAATAACCTTGTGTAAAAGAGCGAATCCAAAGCAAAAAATATGTAATCAAGTTTAATGCTGTTTGTTATCCAAACATAACATTGGCCTTTAAAATTATCATAATCATTCAAACACTGTCAAGTCTGTTTGATTAGACTTCCACCATAACAAAGATTTTCTAGAAGAGATGATATGGTTTATTAAACTTACTGTAATAGTATACCTTCATGTGATTAAAGCTACTGAATATTGCTAAAAGATGGATTTCCTACTTTCAAGCCTATTATTTGTTTCATTTGTTGAGGACATCATGAATTAATCTAAGAGAGCTTTTTTAGTATGCAAGCATATTTCCTCAGTCACTATAGATAAAAATAGTGGCTGTTGCTACTATAATTGGAAAGAGTCTTACAAATTCCAGAGTGTTTGTCATACTAATTAATCATTTTCAATAATCAGATCAACATTGTAGTAGATGGATTTTTGTTTGACCTTGTAAAGCATCTTTAAACAATTCCCAAATCATTTAATGTACCAACTTGAACGTTGTGGTTTTTTCAGTTTAGATAATAAAATCCAACTGCAGTTCCAATTCAGTGGGTTACACCTGGTGCTCCTTAAATGTGTGGGGTGGGTTTGGAGTGTATGGAAACCACTGTATTTTCCTCCTTCTCCAGATAACAGTCTCCTTTTCAACAGCTTGTACATTACTGTCTAGTGGTTGGAGTAGGAATGACTGCTTGTGCCTCTTAGAGGATATTTAAAATATTTTCCTCTTATATTACATTCAAAGGCAGTTACTCCTTTTCATACACATCCCTGGATGCCTATCCATAACTCCTCCATTTTCATCACATTTTATAGTTAAAATTCAGTTGCAAGGAAGTGGCTCAATGTTGGCAAGCAGTGGAATAAGGCTTTGCTGATTACTCCTGCAATTACGTACCTTGATGATCAAATCTTAGATCAAAAAGCATCATCGTACACGATCATCAGATGAACTTGAAGGATCAGGATATAATTACTCAAATAACTACTTTTTCTTTTTTGAATGTCAAACAACTCTCTTGTGGATGACTAATGGTCTTTCATGATGCGTGGCCTAGTTTTCTTGTCTTTAAATGCTGGTGGGCTTGTTTCTTCTGCTTATACAACTCTGGGTTTTTGCATTAGAAGTGTTATGCATAGCCTGTACTGCTTTTGATTTTGTTCAAGATGAAGTCACCAGCAAAATCCTGACCCAAATGATCATGTAGCTGCAAATATCTAAAAGGTTATTCAAACTAATAGTAACATACTGCACTGTAATATAGTTTAGTGGAAATAAAATATGTATAAAATTACAGCAAATTGATTCTGATGTCACACGAACTTTACTCATTGCTGAAAGATCTCCTCGTATCTGATCATTAAGCTATATGTACATAGACTGCAGAATGGTTTTAAAAATGCTGTATTTCCTTTTCTTAAAGAGAGATTCAGGAAAAGGATACTTCTCAGTCTTGTTTCTGCTTCATAACTAAAAAACAGAACAAAACAAAACAAACATGAAATTTACAGCATTAAGAAATACAGGTCTGCCTGAAGAAAATGTTGGCCCAAATCCTATCTTCTTTCACGAACATAGCACATTGCATAAAGGCAGAAAAATTAGTAATAAGCTGATTTTTTAATATTTTGCTGCCAACCTGCATGCCATTCTCATAGGATAAAAAAGGAAGCATAGTGTTAATTAAATTGCTGTTTAAAAGGGTAAATACTAAACTACATCTAGAGAATATTCCAGTGATAATTTGTTGCCAAATGAATGGCTGTTGTCAAGTAGAGGACCTACTGGAGTATATCTTTCAAGGTCAAGATAGGGTTTTCTGTCCATGCTTTGGAAGATGGAACATAGTGAATGATTACAAAAATCTGTGGCAGAAGTAAGCAGAATGGTTTTTAAAACATTTGGTTTGAATTACAAAATGATCTTTTCAGGATAGGAGACTATCCAGTAAGATAAAGCTCCAATGGATAAGTGGCAAGTGATGGTGATTTTTTAGAAAGGGAGATTGGTAATCAAGTGTGCAAAATAAAAATCGACATGTGGTAAATAAAATGTATGGTTTGAAAAAACATACATGAATACATTTTCTTATTGACAACTTATGAGAAGAAATGATGTATCTAGTCCTTTCTGTGTTTTTAAGAAAATCAGAGAAAGCCCCATAAAGAGTGTTTAAAAGTTAAGGTTTTAGAAAAAGCAACATATTAATACATTTTAAAGAGAGACATGCCTAGGAACACTAAGTAGTGCAAAGGATATTACATAGTATTAGATTGGATTGTCAGGTTATGATCCGATTAATCTTCAGGTGCAATTATAAATTAAAAAAAAAAAGGCTCAATTCACAACACAGTAAATGCTATCGTGGGTAATGACGGGATAACATTCTCAGAGAGTACTTATAATACTGGACCAGGTTACTTTAATGCAAGTTTCCTGAAGATGTCAAAGTTAGACTAACCTACCTTATTTTTACTCAGATGAATTAATGACAGTATTAGCTGATCTCTCTTTGCTCCTTGGCTTTTGTTTTCTCATTGTTATCCCCCCCCACCCCCCCCATTGCTCCAATAGGCTTTCCGACTTTATTTTTTTATAATTGACTGCCTGGATAAAATAATATACTACCCCCCCCTACATTCCAAACACACTAAACTCACTTAACCATCATACCTAAACAGACCAAACAACTAAAAAAAGTTCCTAAAAATCCTCCTCACCCCCAAAACCAGAACTAATACTGTACCCTTTAGGGTGAGGTAAAAATTCTCTTCTAATCTTGTTCTCTACACTTTTTTCTTCTTTTTTCTTTAGCATTGATACCTTGCACTTTCAATCTAATGAACTAAGTTTTTGCTTTCTAGCATTTTTCCCTTATGTATCAATTCTGATTGTTTTTTGATCTCTTGACCTCATTTTTTAATCTTTTCAGCATTGGTGTTGATTTTTTATTTGTTTGTTTGTTTTGGGGTTTGTTTGTTTGTTTGTTTGTGTGTGTGGTTTTGTGTTGTTTTGTTTGTTGGGGGGTGGTTTGATTTTTTGCCACTTGGCCTGATTTCCTGAATTTAGCTAGCTACAACTATCTGCTTCTGAATAATCGTGCATCCTTTTTTAACCAATTTGTGTGCTTAAAATTAACATATTAATTTTACTAATTAAACTTTGTGCTAAAAATCCACTGATCAGATTTGTAAATTCATGTTCCTACCAAACTCCACCTTATTAGAGAAAAATTCTACTTTTCAACTTCATTATCTTCCATTATTTAGGGATTCATTCACCTGTATCTGTGAAGTGAATCTGCTTGTTGTTCTGGGGCTACTTTCAATAACAATATCCTAAATTTTTTTGATTACGTCAAGATTCTATTTTTAGTTTGTTACAGTCCTTACGTTGGGTACTGTTTTCCACAGTACTCTTGTTAGTGCAACCTGTATCTTTTCTTTCAAATATTTCCTATGCTGTTTAAGTTATTTTCTTTTCCCTTTACAGAAAATGGTAGTTTGACCTATTGGTTTTTTTATACATTGATATTTATCATAAAACTCAAATGTGATGTCACTCCTTGTGGTATTATTCTCTTGATATCCTTGTATTATTCCTTGTTACTTAAATTTGCATTCAAACCTAAACCTGCTTCCTCTCTCAGGTCTCTTTTAAGGCATGAACTTCACTTTTTCTTTTTTCCTTTTTTTTTTTTTTTTTTTTTTAATGTTTAGGAGGGTTAAATTGAGAACTTGCATTACAGGCTGACTGGATTTTTACCTTTTCAATTCTAAAAATATTGTCCTTCCCCTTGAATTGTTGTGACCCGATTCCCATTGGCATTAAAGAAGTTTATAGCACATTCCATTTTATCTAGTAATATTATATATCCGTAATTAGTTTTACCAATCTTTCCACCCTCTGTCCTTTTCCTTTTTTCCCTTGGGGCTATTCTTTAATTGTAAATTTATACCAGATGTATTTGTTCTACTAGCACTTAATCTTACTCCTGCTGCTACGTAAGACGATTGTAAATATCAGGTTTCTTTCCAACAATTTTTTATTCTTGTGGGTACGTTCCTCCTAATCCCTGTTAATCATCTTGTAACCGTCCTTATCATCAGAACTAGTGTACATTAACTTAACTGTGAAAGTATATCCATCCCTCCATACCTCCAGATTGTGGTTTCTACTTGCCTCAAATGGGACCTTCTTTAGTTCTCCTAGTCCTTCTTTTTCATATTCAATCCCCCATTTTTTTAGCATGTGCAAATAGACTAATACTTTCCTGTGATTTTTCTGTTTTGACTGGGTGAGGTCTTTATGCCTCTATCAATCACTATGCATACTAGCATTTTGTTATTCTTTCTTCTGGCTCCTCCTATTCTGCGTTTTCGTGTTGATTAATGTCTTTTCTTCTGAGAATAGAGGATGATCTGTTTTTAGCTTGTACCTGTGTTGATCACCATATATTTTGATGAGTGTACATCTTAAGATATTCCTTTATTTATACAATGAAATGGTTTATTTATGTGCTGCCCTATTCCACTACATGCATAAAGAGGCTTTGAAGTCATAGGGGCTAAATTTTCTCTTGGCACCTATTTATACTGCTTCACCACCTAGTCGGCTAACTTAGTGCTAACTGATTGCAATGCTGCTTCACCCAGTTCTGAAGGTAGACAATAATAACAAAAAAAACCCCACAACTGATGGCGGTGTAGGTGAGTCATCATTCTTTCTATGGGAGAAATAACTGGGATTTTCAAGAATGAAAATTATAAAGTGTAGAATGTTTATTTCTGTTTTTTGGATTAGTTGGACTCCTGGTGTGCCTATTGTAAAATTTATTCCCCAGTAAACTAAGACTCTGGATATAAGGAGCCTCTTATATTACATAGGAGTAATTGTTAACCCGTTAAGCGTGTGGGAGGAGAGTTTTACACTGAGTGGTGTTGTACTGTAGACTTATTCTGAACTATCTTTTTCATCCTTTAGATTCCCTAATATTCCCCTGAACTGCATCCTCAACAATTAAAAGGTGATGGCTCAGCCCTTCTTGTGGTCTCCACAGCACATGAAATAGTCCCTACTTTCTGCTGGCTGAAGAGAGCTAACACTTCCATCATTCTCTGGGCTGTGGCTTTCTGGTTCGTTGACTAATATTGATTCATGGAGAAACAAGGGTTTTTTATTGATATTATGGGTGTCGGTGGTCATCTCTGCAGCTTCAATTTTCCATCCCATTTTTACACCCCTACTCACAATTCCTGCATTGTAAACTGCTGACTCAGCCAGACTCTATTATTGTCCGTGATAGGAATAAAAACCATTGGACAAAAGAAAACAACATACCTTTTCCCTTTTCTGTTTTTTCCTTAAAACGAAGATACACTTGAACTTTTTGCATTAGTCCCAATGATGGACATAGAATGTTTTCGTCCTTGCTTGTGATGGTTTGTAACGTCTTTTTTTTTTTTCCTTGCAAAGTTCATATCAAGAATGTTAAGAGTGTAGAATAGTCACTATTGGGTTATTTAAAATTATTGATTTTCTAACATTTCCTTTGATTGTTGTAAATGTTTAAGATCTATTACCCATAACAAATGGCATTCGCACATTCTGCGTTCGCTGGGGGCTGTTTCTGGGCTGTCTGCTGCTGTTTCTTCTTTTCTGGCTGAAGAAACAGTACTGACTTTCCCTTCTAAGTTTAAACTTTCTGCTCTACTAACTTGTTTTCTGTCCATGGGGCGGTCTGCTGGGAGTGAGAGCACCCTTTGGTGGTCCCCTTGGGGAAGCTAAGGATCTTGTGTTTTCTTTTGATTGTATTTATTTGTTTGGTTGTTTTTTATATTTTACAATTCCTTGCTTTTCTCTGTCTTGTAAATTCTGCCTTCATTTGTTCCTGACTGTAGCCTGGGTTTTGTTAGGGGGGAATTTCAGCTCACACCGACACTCTTATTCTTTCTCTCTGTAATTGTATCTGACTCTGTCTTTCCATTTGGTTTAGTTTAGGATAGTGTTTAACCATAATACTGCTAAAACCTCAACTCACACGTGGCGAGCCTTGTCTGATTATCCCTTCTACTGATATAATGGTTAATTTTATAATTGTAATCTAACATCTGATCCTCTCTCATCTATTTAACTGCCAATAACTTTACGAAATAATCGATACTTTACACTATCCATGAGATATTTTTGTTTCTGCAATGTAAGCTGTTCTCAAATGGTTTTGCTTGTCACCAAAAAAATTCACCGCCGTTTTTTGGCTGGGCATGTGGATTCTAAATTTTATTTGTACTGTAAAACTGCTTGGTATTTGAAGTCCCAGATCTTATGTATATTGTATTATAATGATTGTTTATATTCAGTTTATAGCAACATTATTGGTTATTTTTTAGGCGTGTTTTCATACTGTGTACTATCGTTGGTTGTCTGTTTGTTTTTTCCCATGCTTACTATTTATTGTTTCCCTTTTCTGTGTGGTTGTTTTCTGTCTTTTCCTCCTCCTATAGTACTACGTCTTTTGAAGTATTTTGTTGGTTTTTGTGAATGTAAAGACCCATATTTTTATAAACTTTACGTTGTCCACAATTGTATCAGTCTAATTATATGATTCCTGTTATTTGTTTAGGCTTCTATCTTAATTGATTTTTATAACATCTCCAGCTTTTTTACTGGTTTCTTAAGGATATTTTCATTTCCCTATTATCGTCAATTTTTACTTCTATTATTTAGCAAGCTACCTCTCCAATAGTTGACATTGTTTGGGTTTATTTTGGGTCTTTGATTATAGCAAACCCTGAAAACTATTAATAATGAATACCTTATACAATCTTCTGTTTGTTTTCCATGTTTAAGAGTTACTCCTAACTTGGATAATTATTTGGTAAAAATTCATTATGAAATATGTTACTTATGCACATTTTCCTGTAGTCCTTATTTTGCATATGGTTTCTTTACCTTCCATTTAAATTTGCGTATTGCTTATTCTGTAATGTTTTTTAACTGAAGTAAATGTATGCTAGTAATTACAGAAGCTCGTCTATTCCTCCCCAGTTGTTTTACAATCGAAAACACTTCGTTGCTTATGGATAGTTAGGGAGGCTATGTTTTTTATTATGATTATAAGTACCTTGTGACCATTTGATAATGCTTTGTCTACAAAGTGTTTGGTCTGTGGAGACTTAGAAGCTCATTGTTTGCTATAATCTCATTTGCACAAATCACATCTTGTTTAGTTTTGGTAGCAATATGGCTATTATTCTCCTGAGGAAAGCTTAATTTTTGACGTGATCTGCATTTTGTTATATAATCCCTCATTTTTAATAGTATTTAACATTTTATCCCTTCTTCTGTTTGTCTTTCCTGTAGGCTGCCTTCCTCTCCCCTTCCTTTGTTAAGCATGTGGCATTTTGATAAGACAATTTTGGCTTTCGCAAAATGGGAAAACTGAGACCTATATTCTTAAATGTGTAATAACCCCTCTTACCGTATGGAATTTTTATATATAGTGCATATTAGATGAGATAGTTCCAAAATCATTGCATTGAAGTAGAAGTATTAGGGATTCAGATTTCCTCCTAACCCCTTTGCTCTGTTGTGCTCTGTTTTTATCAAAGTGACTGATCAAACAGTCCTTGATAGTTAAAAGGTGTGTTAGCTCTGAGAACTCTTACACTAGCGCTTGTGTACTTTATCTCCTTCCTTACAATTAACCGAGCGTAGTGTCAACCTAATTTTGCATTTTCTGTTGGCTCTATTTCTGCTCGCCTCGGGTTCATCCTCCCTATATTGTGGCAAGTGTTGAATACACAGCTTGTTTGCACATAAAGGTAACTTGACCGGAAATGAGGTATTGAATCATTGCAGTTGTGCAGCGTTCCTTTGAAGCTAATTATGTTTTTACTGAAAGCAGTTTTCAGAAGTCAAGTCCCTCGCTGTTTCTCTGCCATACTGCTTTTATAAAACCTAAATCCAGGTCTGCAGTCACAGGGTCATAATGACCTTTCATCCCGTTCAATCGTGCTGCGTGGCTCCTCAGATAGGGTACTCAACCGGTACTATGGACACTTAGCTAAGTGATATAGGCCCAAACTCTTGGTATTCGGCAATACATCTGCTTGGGAACTATGCAGGCGTTTCCTGCAGGCGCTACCTGTGCTCTGGATCTTACTTTGGTCTCTAGGAGGGTTATGCATATTGCGAGCTTACTGTGCCTTTAGTTTCAATTGATGCCTTACTCCTGATATGGTTCAAACTTAACGCGTCTTTCGCTGCAAGCTCTGAGGTCTCACTTAATCAAACGTCTTTTCCTCCAAGCTTGAAATTTTGCTCTCATTTTCTCCACTGTAGCCTGATCCAGTACTATTCTGAAATGCTAGAAGACATGTGCGACAGAAGTGTTGCTTCTGATTCGATGGAGAGAAGTGTCTGATGGTCATTAGTTTTACCTCTGCTCCTCTTAGTGCTTTTTTATTTATATTGTTATTTTTATTCCTCTTTTTCCTTTCCAATTCTTTTTTTGGCCTGTCCCTCCGTTACTAACATGTCATGTGTTCGTTTGCTGGTTATGTCGTGCGGTCTTGTTGATCGTACCTGGTTTCAGCAGCTCAGCATCGGTCCTTGTAGAAGAATCTGTTGATGGTACTTTTTTTTTTTTTTTTTTTTTTATTCAGTCCCTTGAGTGGTATTCTGTGTTTGTTCTTAAATGCTTCTTGTGGCCACTTAACATCATGAGTCAAATGCTTCTCTTAGGTCACTCTCCTGCATGTAAATTTCTATCCGCTCTCGTTCTTTGAATATCCCCCTCCTAGTGACTTGGTTATCTGATAACATTAGAAGATACTTGTAGATAAAGTGTGTATCTTGGGTATTTCTTAACTATATGTTACTATAATCTCATAGTTATATGTTCTAGTTTTGAGAACATCTTGGCCTTTTACTTCTGTTTAGCCACTGGTTACACACCGCCAAGATGCTGCTCCTTGGGGCATTTCACATGTCCTATTCCGCTCCACTACTGTTCTTCAGCAAAATTTCTACATTTTTTGATTAAACTGATAGTTATTAGTTTTATTTTTAGGAATTTATATTATGTGATAACCGTCTGGTATAGCCAGCTCATTCCTTACACCACTAATCTGACTTATAAGATGATCCTATCTAACTTTACCATTTGCTGTTTGTTATCTCCGCAAGGCTCCATGCCTTATTCTGCTCTAACCTCATTTCTTCCTCTCCCAGTTTCTGCTAATCTGATAGCTCTGTTCTTGTTGGAGAATCAACCAAAGATCCTTACAAAAGAGCTGTCAATCTACCTTTTCATTTTGTCCTCCGAAGTGGCCCCTAACCTCAGTAATTCCGCAGTATTCTTCTGCCATCTCTGGCCTGGTTGCATTGATTTCATGCTGACATGAAGTCTGTCTCTCCATTGGCAACCCTATTATAGTATTGGCTAACAACTTTAGTTGTAAAGTAAATAGGCCTCCCCACTTGAAAAACCTCCTGGTATCATCACATATATTTAATTTACTTACTCTTCATTGTACTTTTTACCATTGTCCTGCTTCTTATGTGTTTAAATGGTGAATATTAGATGGATGAGCTGTTTATTGAATAGCCAGTTTCGTTTTGGTATATTCCTAAGCAGCAATCATCATCTGTTTTGGCTTTTGTGAAGAGCAACATTATAATCCACTTAAAATCCCCAAGGGTGATCATAAATAACTTAGATTAGCATTATAAATAAATTACAGCGGGATTGGGCATGCCTATAAAAATCTGGAAAATCATTCTAATTTGAATAGCTATTCTAATTCAATTAACTTTGTGCTTGATAGTTTTTAACTTGTTTCTTTCTTTCTTTTCCATTTCAAAGTAGTATACATACATCATTTATAGAGTGTTACCGTTAAAATAGTATTGATAACCCAATTCTAAGAAAGGCACTAAGTCATAATAGGTATGGTGTGTTTTCTATATAACAGATACTTGCTTCGGTGTGGTAACACCATCTGGTTCAGGTAATTTATCCCCTAAGCTCTGAGATATACCATATGCAAAGCCACTGCTTTACTCCAGAGCTGATAAATAAAAACATTGCTGAGACAGTCAGTTCTGCTTTTATAGCAACTACTGTATGATATGTGTGATACTGAAGGTTACTAACAAAAGACAATGATATTTGGGCTTTCTGTGTTGCAGCGTGTAATTCATTGGTTCGTGATGTGTATCTTTTATATTTTTAACTCAATCAGAAATGTGATATGATTTTGTTTTTTCCTTTGGGTTATGGCCTTCGTTTGTGAGCTATTTCCTAAGTAATTTTGCTTATGTTTATAATCTTTATTTTGATGTTTGCTGGTTTACTCTACTGATAGTGTTTCTATCTTCATTTTTTTTCGTTTTTTTTTTTTTTTTTTTTTTATAACTTCAGAATGACGTTTTCCTTTTGTTTTTTGACTCCTATTTTAATGGGGAGACGGTTGCGCATGGTTGGTATAATAAATGTTGGGACGCTTGAATGGCCATTTTTCCTTCATCTTAAAAAATTTTCTGTTCTAGATCATGTAAGTATTTGATTGCTATTTAGGTTTATTATTCTAAAAATGTCCTTGACTGAAATTTCGATTTATTTTGTATCGCCTAAATTATGGAGTTTGCTTATAATATTTGGGTTTAACACAGTGGTCTGATTTTACATTTAAGGTTCACTAGTTTAACACATTGTTTGGCAGTTGTATTATTTTGGTGCTATCGTGATTAGAGTTATTATAACAAATCCTATACAAGTCGTGAAGACCGAACTGTTTATTCCGTTTGGGTACCTCTGTTTCAATAATTTTTTAAAAGTTAAGTTTGCAGAATTTAGCTTCTTTTTCTGGTACTTTTAATCTTGGTAAATGCTGTTTAATATATTTTCGGTTCTGGCATGGCCCTATCCTGATATATGGTACTGCTTCAAGTAAATTCTGCACGTCCCCATTCCTCCTAGCAATTTTCCATTGTCTTCCTAATTCATTTTATCTTTCGCATTTTCATATTTTTTTATTGTCCTTTTACACTCTGATACTTGTTTTTTATTATTTCTAGGGTGTTGGGGGTGGTTGCAGTCCTTCAGAAGCCTGATCTTACCGATTCTTGCCAATATTACAGCTGACTACTCATCCTCTCTCGTGCTTTAAGGTTGTAACCAGTAGAAGGCCCAGCAGGTCTTTTTGACAGTCTTCACAGCCATCTTTTATTATATTCTGCATTCTTTGAACACATTGTGTGCTTTAATTTGTAAAAACCCATCACTGCACGTCATGTTTAGTATGGTGCCTGGGGCCACTCATTTTTAATGGAATCAAAAAGCAAGCTCTAATCAGGGTACTAGGTTGCTTACGCTTCCCTCCCTCCTCCGCCCCTTAAAACTGCCTTGCCTTTTAAATGTATTTTGAAGGTCTTTATTTCTAAATGTTATTCTTCAATATCACATATTTTAACATTTTATCAGCACTCAATTCAGTATTCCTGCACCTTTTAGTCATTTAATTACCATGAGAAAAAGTGTATCTCAACTGCTTAAGATCTTCATTATAGTTTCAATGTAAATTAATCTTAGTTCGTTAAATACAGCTAATACTTTTTCTTTCTTTTTCCTGGCCCGTATTATTAAATACAAGCCCACTTCGGGCCTCGCTGGTTATGTTATTTTCACTTTGCAGACTGTCTGTATGGTCTTAGGGCTTATCAGGATACATTAATGTGCGAAATCATGCCTAGAGGAAATGAACCTCTTTACTTCAGATCATGCTGTTCCCCACTGCTTAATCACATTAGTAAAAGTAGTCACGGAACGGAATCTCTTTCTCCTTATTTCGTGCTGTTAGTGGATAAATAAAAAGCATTTGATTATGCAATATTTTAATTTGCCTCTATGCTGAGGCTGGATGGCCACACCGATTGGAATTACGGTGTTCTGATGGTGGTCGCCTCTGGTACGATCCTTAAGGTTTGCTCTTAATGTCTGATTTTTCCTCTGCGGTGCCATAGTGATCTGTGTATTTTCTGTAAGAGTAGCTTAACTCTCGTCTGGAAGAGATCCTTAACTCCCATCTCAGCTGGATCAAGGGGATGGTGTGGCTTCCCATCCCCTAACTTCCAAAAATCATAGCTTCGTCTTCACAGCAACTACATATTTACCTTGTCATTTCACACAAACATCTTGTCACTGGTCACCAAACAACACACAAGCAGGCAACTAATTTTGGTAAGCCAAGCTTTCAATAACCTCAGCTGTGTTGAAATGACTCTTTGTATTGCTAAATGGTTTGGTTTCAATACTGTTTGCCTTCTTTGGCTTTTTAGATTTTTTTCTTATGCTTGCCTACTGTTTGCCTGTATCTTTAGTTTGGTCTTTTTTGCACCATTTCTTTAAATATCATTTTATGTTTGTAATCGCTCTCTCATCTTCAACATCGGAGAGGAAATGTTGAGTTGCTTTATTATATATAATATGCGTTTTTATTGTTGTGGTTTGTATACAGTCTTATTGTTTCTGGCTTTCATGCGTAGCAGTATATTAAATTTACTTAAAATGCCAATGAGATAATCATTTGTTTCCTATCCAGTTAACTTTTTCAATAGTGTCTGTCATCAAAGCTGTGGTTTTCTTGAAACTGGCTTCACTAATTGTGTTGCCTTGCCTTGGGTGTTGTTTGTGACCCATGACCATGTGAGGTTTGGGTAATCACATGTATTTTTGTAGGGCTGGTATTCGAGTAGCCTAGTTTTTTACTGGAGTTATGGGGAACGCCTCTCTTCCCCTGTTCCCTGCTGGGACTGTATTAAGCTTTATCTTCAGACGTTTTTACTTCTCTTACTATAGATTCACAGTCATCTTGGCCTCGATAGTGTTATATCTGCACATTTCTGAACACTCCTTTGGTTTCGTTATGTCGGAGGTCCTAAATAATGCCCTTTTAAGTTAGCTATGTGCCCACTTTCTCCTCAGCTTAGAGGAAAATCTACAAAATATTGACATTTCAAATGCCTTTTTTTTTTTCCTCCTATCATCACATTTAAGGGCAATAAAGTTTTCCAGCTTCAGTGACTTACTTTTTCTACTTTGTGTACTTACTGCTGGAATCCAGCATGATCTGAAGTTAAGCTGTGTATTTCCTTCTAGCTTATTTCGCACTTGCTGTTCCTGTAGCCCTTCGGGGTCCTTCAATCTGTCCTAATTGAAATTTTATACCTGAGTGGCAGAAGTGGGCATTGGGCCCAGAAATACAGAATGTTTAGTTTAGCTATATTAATAGATTTCATTGTTTAATTTCTTCTGATCTTTATTAGATCTTTATGCCTGTTGATTTCTACTTTTTCTCATCTGGTTTTTAAATGTTCATTTAAAGGAGCTTATATCGGAATTTGAGATGCTGTATAATGGATAATTTGTTATTGTTGAATACTGGGGAATATTTTTGACCTCTCATAATATAAAAATGGCTGTTGGCTTTTTTTGGTGTGAGGATGGTAGCTGTTGCAATATATATTCCCGATTAGTGCTCTCTTGTTGTTTCCCTGTATTATGATGGCCATTGAGTCCACTTTTTTAGTTAATGCTGTGATGTTTTTTAAATTTGGATTACACACGTTGTTTGCAAAGCATGCTGAATATGATCAGATGGCGGAAGACTGTCATAAAGACCTGCTGGGGCCTCTCTGGTACTACCTTAAAGCAAAAGAGGATGAGTATAGGGCCTCGGGGTTAGTGTTGCATTTCGGAAAGTTCAGGCCTTTCTGAATGGAAGCTTTACTCTTTCACAAGAGCACATCATAAAAACAATATCTGAGTGTAATAAACAATAAAAATATTTGAAATTGCGATTTGATACGTATGAAAAAAATGGAAAATTGCAGTGGGTGGAAGGGGAAGGGCAACATTTACTTGAATGTTCACTCAGGAGTGGCATCAGTAAATTAATTTTTCTCATACGCCATTTATAGTTTGATTGTACAATGTTATTGTAAGCTATTTCTGCAATCTTTAATGTTTTTTATTTATTGTTTCCAGAGGGCTCGTTCGGAATACATTCTGTCTTCTGACTTGGTGTTTTGTTTTTAATATCTCTATGCACGTAGCACCTTTTAATCATAAGGCTTCATTGTGTTTTTTACGAGGGAACCTTAAAATGTAAATTCTTCCCTCCTGTTTTACCCATTTTTTGCAATATCTCCTTTTTAGGAGATACGTTATAAGTCTGTCATTTTCTAGCTTGGACTTTGTTCTGTTTTATATACATTGCAGATCCTTTGGCGTGCCTTGGTTCGGTTGTCCACAGAAAATTTGGTGATTGTGGTTGGGTGTGGGCAGGGATTCGTTACTCCTGCTGCTGATGCTTCCTCTTTTTTTATTCCTTTACTTCTTATGCGACCGGTTTTTGTATCTTATATTCATATAGGTACTAATATTTCAGTATGTATTATATAAAAATAAATAAAAAATAAAAAAATTATTTGTAAAAGTACTCTATCTTGGGATTCTCTGCTTCGGAATGGTTTGTGATTTTCCTTAACTCTTTATTATAGGTAAAGCTCAAATACGTGGTACTGACATATTTGGATAACTTTTTTCTTTTACCTTTGCCTGATTTGTGTTAACCTTGTTATATGACTCTGCATGCTTCATTGACTTTTACACAGCTGCCATCTCTGTTCTCAACGATTTTATGTCTGTTTTAGTTCCTTCTGGTATCCCACTTCTCTTTGTCCTGATGTAAAGCTGAAATTATTCGCACAATTGTTTTTATTTTCCCTGCTCTGGTAGTATTGCATGTGCTTTGCATTATGTATTATCAGAGCTTTGGGTGATTTTTACCGCTCCTGCTAGCATGTGTGTTACTACACCGTTCTCTGTCTTTTTGTTTGAAATCACCTCAACCGGGTTTCCTTTTGTGGGGGTCTTATTCCTCCCTTAGAATTGGTTTTCATTTCTTTATGGTTTTTAGGATAATCCTATATATGTGTTGTATTATACTTTGAAATGGTAATGATAGTTAAAAAATACATGTTTATACTCTTGTACTCATTTTTTCTTGAGTTTTTTGATTAGCTTTCAAAGTTAGATGATTTTCCCAGATTTTATTGGCTTGCCCAATCCCGCTGTATATTTTATTCTATTCCCCCTAGTTCGACGTGGTGGTTGCCACTGGTTTTAAGTGATATTTGTTCTCACTTCAAATCCCAATCAGTTATGATTGCTGCTTCAGGTTTATTTCCATTTAAAACTGCTTTCATTAACTTGCTCATCCCATTCATTAGTATCTCCTTTTTATCTCACACTGTTAGCATGAAATTGGTACTACTGTTCTTTGAACCTTCTTTATTATTCATCACTTTGCTGAATAACTGTAGTGTTAATGCGGGAGGGCTTTTTCCTCCTTTCCAATCTCTAAGTGTAGCCAAGACTTTTAGAGGTGCCAATCTGGGAGAACTACCATTCCATGTAGCGTTAATTCAATTGCTACTGCAAGAGATGGCGAAGATACTACTCGGTTTCACTTCTTGGTAGGGGCCACTTCAGGTGGACAAATGTTTTGTAGTTTGACAGCTTCTTTGTTAGGCATCTTCTGGTCTGTCATTCTCCACAATGAACTGAGAATCTGAGTAAGCGTAATCAGGGTGTGGTAGATATGAGTTTTGCAGGCAGAAGCATGAACTTGAGTATTTCAATCTGCAATGTTCAAGCTTTGATCACAGGTTCCACTCTTAATATTTCTGATTTTGTGGTTTGGGAATGACTGGCTAGATTCCAGAAGTTTCTCTTAATTATAATTTCATTTATATTTTTTTAATTAAATTTCTGTGGTTGTCCTGGATTGATTTTTTTTGCAATTAATCTGTGCTGGAGTGTATATACCTGTGTAATTGCTCCAAGATGCTGCATTTTCTGGGCGGTGTGTAAACAGTGGAATAAACTTAGTAATTATTGCACTATGGTTTCTCATCCTGAAATTGTACATTGTGTCGTTTGTTCTTTAGAATTTTTTTGTTTTCCTCTTGTTCATATTTTCTACAAGTTTCTTCTTTGGTTTGCTTGTCTTTCATTCGTTTTAGGAGGGGAGTTTCTAACGTTTCCCCTATTAGGCTCTTTAATTTACTGGATGTGTGTGTCCAGTTTGTTGCCATTTGTCCTCCACGGCTTGCTTAATCTGGATTTCAGCACAGCATTTTTGTATCAATCACAGTTTACCAATCAAAGGGAACCTGTTATAAATAAAAAAAAAAAAAAATATAACTTCATCAGTTTCTTCTTCATGGTCAGACTGCTGCAGCTGTCTGAAAACCTGGTTCGTTCATCAATGTATGCAAGGTATCTTGCATCAGCTTTAGCCAGCCCAATGATATGTTTTACCAAGAATGACCAGGAAAAAATAGAATTTCGAAAGGATACAATGCTGGGATTTTTATTTCTTTTTTTTAAATATGCAATTTGTGAGTCTGTGGTTAAACTTAGCCAACCAGCATACTTCTCTCCATCATTTCAGAAGCTCATACGCTGTCAGCTCATTCTTCCTTTCTTTTCCGTTATAGTACTGGGTTCTGGCTACAGTGGTGTATTACTGAGTAATATATTTCTAGATTGGAGAAAAAGAAGTTTTCAAGTTTGTCACATCCGGCTTTCTTCCGCATTTTGTTGGTACCTTATCAGGAGAAGGCTCTCACTCTTTTTTCTTAACTAGGCTCTTTAGCTTCTGCTTGATGCTTTACTCATCCTTGAGTCCTTAGGTAATGTATCCCAGTGCTCTGGTACTTGCTGCCAGGATCTTAGCATGCTAGTTCCCAACATTTATGCAGTTCGTAACCAAGATTTGGGCATAATTTCTCCCTACCTAGGTCCTCCAGTGGTCCTTGGTTCCTCCCCTTTATGGCAGAGACACACTCTAGATCTGTCGGGAGGTATCTTGGTGTCCCCGACTTCAGACCTGGATTAGGTTTTATAATAGCAGTATATGGCTGGAGAATCTGCAAGGGCCACTCCACCTCTTGTCCTTCTGTAACTGCTTTTCATTTATTTACTCTGCATTTAGCTCCTCCAAAGCCCGAACGACTGCACTACTCATTTTCTCTTATCTCCCTCAGTTCTGGTCTTTTCCTCATTTTTGTTGCAAACCAACTGTTTTCCAATCTCACACTCACCACTGGGGCAGTGGTTCCAACTGCAGCAAGTGCAGTGCCCTGACCTTTGCACCTCCTCAGGAATAGGAAATTGTTAGCTGACACGACGATCGGTTCCTATCTGTAAGGCAAGGTGACTGAATGACAAAACAGCTAGTGTATAGAGTTCATCAGAGCTACTCCTACTTGTCAGTCATTGCAAGGATAATTTTTAAGCTTGTCCCTTCTGACTAAAAATCTAAGCCAACCCAGAGCAACAGGGGTTTGAAATCCGGAAGCCCCTTCTCAGACTCTTCTTCTTTGCTTGTTTTTTGGATCTTTCTCATCGAATATTATTGTATATACTAACTCACTCTTGGAAGTGGGGTTGTTCACTCCCTTAAGTCTTTTTCCAGTTTTCCCCTTTGCGCATTGCTTTTTTGTATTTTCAAAATGCCACATGCTTATCAAGAAGGGAGCAAAGAGGCACTTCAGTAAGCATACTGTAGAATGGGAATTTTATGTTTTTATTTTTATAAATGTGTTTTTATTAACATACGCTGCTTCCATTTCTAAATTTAGTTCCTGTATCTAAGGCAGATTAATTGCATATCTGCTTTCCAATACTATTCTTAGGTTTCTGTGCTAATGAGTTTTTGTATTTGCATAACAATGTGCAGTCTCCAGGCCCTCTAAAGACCATCGCTTGAGACATTGCCAGTCTTTCAAAATTGCAAATGTACTATCATTAATCTTCTTACTTACTACCTCACTTCCTATCTTTACAACGAGGTTTTCTTAGTTTATAGCTGGGAGGTTTTGTCGCAGCTTCTTATTTTCGTGCTTACTTTTTCTTCTGTTACTTTTTCATTCAAATTAGCAATCTTTTCCTTTTTAAATGAAGGGATTGAAAATCAGTTGCAAAATAAGTACTGATAGATACTGTCTTATGTTCCTTAGTTTCATTATGAATTGCAAAAAGATATTTTCCATGTTTTGGATATCCCGCTCTTTAATTGGTATACATTAGTAGGGTTTTGTTTTTTTTTCCTTTTATTTTGTTTTCATTGCTTTATTCAAAGTCCATTATCTTATCCCTTCATTGTCTTCTTCTGGTGTGGTTTGCCTTGCTTTAATTTAGAAGTAACATTTGTAGAATTAGAATATATCCTTACAGAACCTTAAAATTAGCTTGTTGTGTGTAAGAAATTCATTTAAATGTCCTAATAGTCTTTCAGATCATTATACTTTTGTATTCTAGATATCTTTGGGGACTAAAGTTTTTGTTTTTAATAATATGTATCTTTATTCTCTAATACTTTCTTTTGAAGTCGGGTTTGTGGGTGTGTATATCAGAAAATTATCCAACTTCAGATCTATAGGGGAAACTCAGAATCTTATTAGGATGGAAAAAACATACATCTATCAAATTAAAGATGTTGCACTGTATGTAACTTCTAATAATTAATTATTATTATCTGTTCTCTATCTCATAATCTGTCCTTTTCCAATCGTTATTACAATATACATTATTCTCTGGACTGTACAATTTACATAGCTGTTCTTTAAGTAAATATTTTAGTTTGTGTGCGCTTAGTATCGGGACTTTTTTAAGTAGGTGTTGCTTTGTGCACTTTGCTATTTTCCTTTTGAAACTGCTCTCCGAGCATGCATACATAATTTTTCTCCTTTATGTGACATGTTATTACGTTATGTAGTACTTGTTTTTGGCAGTTATTTAGATAGAAGTGTTCTCTCTTGGTTGAAGTCTCTCTCTATACATATTTCCCCTTATTCAGTATGAAGGAGACTAATATGTAAACAAGGTGAGCATTGTGTGTGTTTAAGTTTCTGCAGTTTTATTCTCTTACATCACTACGCCTTACTTGACCAAAATGGTAACGCATGAAGCTGATTCCATTTCAGCAGCAATATGTATATATGTGGTCGTGTGATCTGATATTCCCCCCCCCCCCCCCGAAAATAACCAGCGACCCTGTCGGAAGCAAATGATCTGTGGTTTTTGCTGAGTTTGCTATGAATTGTACAAATATACAATATTTCACATCAGGTAATTATATATTCTTCTAGTATTACCAAAACCGATCATCCTTGCTTCCCCACGAAGGGACCCGCCCTAACCTCTCCTCCAAGAGCGTCCTTCCCACCATCTCCCCTGGGTCTGATTACTGTGTTATTAACTGTAAGTTGTTTCTTACTGTCCAGTCTGTACCTTTTCTTGCTGCCTTATAGAGAAAAGAAACACAGCAGCCAATCAGCCCAAGCATCTGCCCCCCACTGCCGAACCGCAAAGCAGAATGACACTTGTTGTGGGGTAATAGGTCTTATAAAATTTCTATCTATCCTATGGTTTATGTTTAAACAATAATTAGTTTTGCTTTCTTACAACACCAATATGTCTTATTGACACTCTTTCACTTTCTCTTTCTGAACTTTGCATGAAATTTTAAATAGTCTTTTCCTAACCATCACAATAAGCTTTGGTAGATAACTTTATTCCTCTCATTGGGACCTATGCATTCTTGTACTGGTGTTTTGTATCTCGTTTGATGGTAATTCTGTTATGAATATGGCCCGGGGGCCGCAAGGCTTTCTTCCATGGTTTTTTTACTTTCTTGTCAATACGTGTTTTGCTGATCTGGCAGCAGTTTTCTTTGCTTCGTGGTATTGGTGTATTTATTTGGATTGGAATATTTGTTGATCGCTGTTGTTCTAAGACCATCCCCTTCGTTTGTATGTTTTTATCCCCATGTTTCGCCTTGTTTCAATTTATGTCTAGTACCCCTGATTCCTCTCCCAGTAACTGATTGGAAGATGTTAATATCTTCAGACTGCAATCTTGTTGGTCTATTCTCATGTGCCTGATTGAGACACTTTTGCGTCCGCCTCTTCCCTCTTTTTATTGGCTTGAGGTTGATTGCCTGACCTGAAGTTTGATGCGTTTGTTGTTTTATTGATGGCGTTTGTTGAGTACTAGTTCATTCTACTCCTATTGTTAATCTACGAACCTCCCCACCTACGTTAAACTATTATAGTCTCCCTGGGTGTTTTTTGTGGCTCGTTTTCCTTTCTTGTTCGCGGAGGTATTTTTTTGTGTTTCTTGCTCTCGCCTTTTTCATTTTTCTAATGTCATTTTTTCTTTCTTATAGTGTTTTTTTTCCACTTTCTTGTATTCCCTGTTGGCGCTCCTCTGTGTTTTCTTTGCTTCCTCACTCGCACATGCCATTCCTGTTGCGTGGTGTTTTTTTGTTTTTATTGCGCTCACCTTCCAGTCACTGGGTTGCAGATTTTGCATCAGGTACACTAAGTTTAGCTCCAACTAGGTGGTGAAGCGTTATTGGCTGCTATTAGATTCATTGGTGCTTGTTCTTCTTTTCCTCTTAGATGCCATTTGTGGGATGTGGGCATCATCTTTTTTTATACCTTTTTCTTTGTATTTTAAATATTGATTATCCTTTTATGGTTACTCACTTCTTAATTAGGGTACCGAACACAGTACATTTGCTTTAAACAGTTCATCCTTCTTATTCTCTAGTAAAACTATTATTTTCCCTTCTCAGAATATCGCTGATTTAGGTGCTGCCTATGTTTTGAAAATTACACATATATGCTTTTCTGCAGTTGTTTGCATTGTGCTGTTCTGTCCCTCTACCTCCCAGTCAATTTAGAATATTGTACTCTAGTTTCGTTTGTCATATTTGCACATGCTATTTAATCTGGGATCTGATTTTTTAAAAGAAGACTAGGAGTACTATGAAGGTCCTCATTTGTAGACAAGTATTTTTCCACACATAGGTGGGTATGTGTATGTTATTTCTTTCACATTAAGTTTGTTTCTCGGTTCTTATGCTTTTTTCGGGTTTCATCGTTGTTTTTCAGGATTGTAGAGGTTCCGTCCCAGCATGTAGTTATTAATTGTTTTATGAAACCATTTATGTACCTTTCGGCTTTACTGTTGAACAGGTACATGATTATAGTGCTAGCTTGAATCTATACATCTGTATTAAGCTTGCTAGTTCATGTCTTGCCATGCAGCTGGATATTACAAAATGGTCTGGGTGGAATTTTGAGTAATCGGTTGGTATACTGATTGTTTATAATTCCTAGTGTAAGTGGTTTGTTCGTTCATCTGCGGTAATGCTCTCTTGATATACGGGTCTCTTCTCAGGTCTTGGATGGTGCAATATGCTTTTATATTGTATAGGTATTTTCCTGCTTCCTGTTTAGCGAAGTTCTACACATAGTTTTACCTCCTAACTCATTAAAATATTTTAAATCTAATTATTAAAGGAAAAATGATAAAAGTGTAGGTCTATGCAATTAAAAGTGACCTAGAGAGGTAGGCTGGTCGTTAGTGTTGGTTTTGCAAATTTAATTTCTTATGGTATCTTTCAAGGAGTATCTTGTTATTTTCGTTGCACAGGGTTGACGTCACTTTGGTGTTTATGTAGTTTTCAAGTTTTAATAATATAATCTTTAGTCTATTATCTTGCTTGTTCTGTAAAGGGTATTAGAATTTTACCTTTAACATGCTTATGGTTTGTTTTGAAAGAAAACTACCCAGTTTTGCATATCTAGAAAGTCAATGTGGAAAACCTTTTCAATTCGTTAGGTCATGGATTTTAATACTTTGATAATTTGGGAAGCTGGTACCGTTTCTCTGTTAGTGGTTTGGTGGGGTGGGAACGGTATACACGATCCTTCTTTGCTGGTTCTACTTTCTTTCATGTATTGTCTATTGATTGAATCCCCTTAATCATGTCTATTATTGGTCGTTATTAGATTTTGTTGTCCTCTGCTGTTAGTGTTTTTTGGTATTGTACATGATTTTCTCTTCTATCAGTGGTTTTTTAGACTACATGGTTTTTAATTAGTAATTAAGATGTTAACCAGTTTAAGGCACTCATATGGAATTATAAATAGGTTGCTACGATTTTTCAGATTGCAGATTGTTTTAGCAGATTAATTCGGTTTCTACCAGGTCTCTAGTGGCAAAATAATACCAATCACCCCCAACCCTACATACATTTCTTCTACAAACCACATCACACTAATAAAAAACATACAATAATTCCCAATATCATTTCTTAAATTTAAAAATCTTCAGCCATTTATGTATCACTTATTAAAATAGAGGTCTAGGAGATCTAATTAAACAATCATCTTTGTATTCTTATGGGAAAAATGCTTAAACATTCGCTTTGTTTCATAACTTTATGTGCGTTGGTTTCAATGCGTTTTGATATTAAGATGTAATTTTTGTTTGTAGGATCGTGGTTTTGTTTTGTTGCTTGCTTGTTGCCTCTGCCTTTGGTCCCTGTTTTTTTCTGGTTGTGGGGGTGAGTGGTTTTTTTGTGGTTTCTTTTTTGTTTTTGGGTCTTGTTTTGTGTTTGTTGTTTTTTGTGTGTTTTGTTGTTTTGTTGGTTTGGGTTGTTTTTGTTTTTTTACTCAGCAGTCATTTAGTAAAAAACTTTAAGTGAATGCACTATTTGGAGCTTTGGGGGTGGGTGTGGTGATTTCATTGAAAATTTTCAAATGCCAGCAGCTTAGAGAGATCCATAATGTCTTAATTCTCTGAGTATAAATAAGGTGTTATGTCTATCTTTGAATCTCAGTATCCTGCTTGTATAACATGGTCCTGTATTTAAGTTATCTCTAGTATGTTTTTTCCAGCTTTTTCACCTTTTTTTGTGTTTGTGTATTGAGCCTTTTTTTTTAATTTATACGCACATGTAGTATTTTCTTTCATAACCTGCTATATTCTTTACTTTTAATATCCTTTGCCACTAGTTGTGTTCCTAGCTATGTCTCTCTTTTAAATGATTATTTGTTTTGCTTTTTTTTAAACCTTTACTTTTATACACTCTTTATGGGCTTTCCTTTGTCTTAATACACGAAAGTCTTATAATCTTTCTGTTTCTTTTAGTGTCAAATTTGTATTGATCTTGTTTGTTTTTTTCTATCCATGCTTTTATTTACTCTTTCGGTTTTATTTTGCTCACTTGTTTTCTATCTTCACCTTTCTTAATCACCATCACTTGCCACTTATCCTTATGAGCTTATCTTGCTGATAGTCTCCCTATTCTGAATAGATCATTTTTGTATTCAACCATCTTGTTTAAAACCATTCTGCTTACTTCTGCCCACTGTTTTTCGTATTCTTCCACTATGTTCCATCTTTCTCCTATGCATGGACAGTATCCCTATCTTGACCTTGATTGATAACTCCAGTAGTCTTCTACTTGGACACCGCCTTTCTTTTGGCTCAAATTATCACTGTTTATTCTCTAGATGTGTTTAGTTTACCCTTTACTGCATTTTAATTTATCTTTGCTTCCTTTTTTTTTTTTGAGAATGCTGCTGTTGGCAGCAATTAATTATAAAATCCGCTTTTACTTTTTGTCTGCCTTTGCAATGTGTTTGTTCGTGTTTGGAATGATTGATTTGCCAACATTTTCTTCCAGCACTGTATTTCTTTTTTTCTGTAATTTTCATGTTTTTTTTGTTTTTGTTCTGTTTTTAGTGATGAATCAGTATCATTACTAGAAGTATTCCGTTTCCCTGTATCACCTCTTTAAGAAATGATTTACAGCAGTTTTTCCCTTCGGCTGGCTATTACTTATACTTATGGAATCAATAACGTGATTCGTTCAGCAATGAGTAATTGTCTGTGACATCAGTTTCTTTGCTGTAATTTTTCTCATATTTTTATTCCACTTTTCTATTTTACAGTGCTTTTGTGACTATTTGGGGGTTTTCCTGGTCATATGTCACTACATGAGCAATTTAGGTCATGTTGGTGCTGTGACTCTTCTTGCCGATCCAATTAAAATCAATAATGCAGGTCTACTGGCTGTTTTCTTAGTCTAATGCAATAAAAACCCCAGAGTTGTATTGCTTAGATACAATCCCACCAGATGTTATGTAATTTTTATTAATCTCTCGGTTTTCATTATGTCTACCCATTGAGTTGATTGACATTTTTTTAAATGATATATGTGTGTTTTGGGTTTGGGGTGGCCAGTTCCTCACTATGTTTGATATTCTATCAGTGTCTTGAGTCTGTTTTTTCTTTGATGTTTCTTCTCAGGAGTATTATGCATAGTAATCTGAAAACCTATTCCACTCGTTCCATCATGAGCTCTTCCTTGCTTTATTTTTTACTTATTTGTGTTTACTGAGGAGTTGGTTTAGGATTCCAGGATGGGTAGTTTATTGGAGGTAATGCCTTTAGTGGTTTACTAAGTGGGTTTTTATTTATATATCCCGTCTTATTGGCTATTGCATCAGTCTAGCCCCTCTCCCTCACACTAGTCAGTATAGTTCTTGCACTGGGTAATTAGTGATGGGTGCGGTTAGGAGTAATTTCATGTTTTCCTACATCCTTCCTAAAATCCCTACACTACATCCATTTAGTGCAACCTTTGTATCCCCCTCTGATTTGGTACTGCTTGTTTGGTTTTGTTTTTTCTTTATCTGATATTTTCCACATCGTTCCATGTTGGTTCTTTATTTGTTTTGATTTATGTAAAAACTGCTTTCTAGGTCTAAAAATAAATCCTGCGTCTTATCTTGGTGATCTGTTTATTTGTAAAATGAAGCTTTTTTTTTTTTTCAAACTCTCTGGATTTTGTAAGACGCTTTCGATGATATTTCAATCAGCCAATTGTTGTTAGTTCTCTTGAGGGCGCTGGTTCTTTTGCTTGCTTCCTTAATAGCGTGATTTGTGTTGTCTTCCATGTCCCTCAAATGCATTAAAACAAGATTGAGGCTTTTGATTTGGTTTTGACCTTCATATGTAAGCATTTGTCCTGTTCTTGTTTTCCTTGAGTGGTTAGTCTTATTACATTATTGTTTTTAACCTTTCATCTCTTTCCTAGATATCTTATTGTTATGGATAGTCGTATCTTCTGTTTGGTCTAGTGTTTTTGTTTGTTTGCCAGTGATTTGTTTTGGTCTTTTTGTTTTGGTTTTCATCTGCAGAAATTAAATTTTTTTATCATTTGTTTGGCGTTTGTTTCTCTCTTTATCACTAGTTTTTCTACTCACATTCTACTAATAAGCTCACGAGCATTGTATCTTTCTCTCAGGCTCTGGTCATTTGGCCCTCTTTTCATATGGGCTAGGTTTATTGTTTATGGGTGCGCTCTTGTGGGACATCATTTATCTACCCTCCTACCTGGATCTACTGATAATGTATCTTTTAAAGATGTGTTTACAATGTTGTTTGACTAGTGAGTTGTTTGTGTTGTTTTATTCATCTTTCTATCCACGTATGTCTCTGAACAAGCTTCTCATTATTCAGTATACTCTGCCTTTGGCTCTCTTGCTGTCTCCATATTGTTTTGCCTGACAGCTTTCCCCTATTTTGGTCTATTATTGATGGTTTTCTTCCAAGTTGCATTCCAAATTACCTCACGTTCTATCTTCATCCCATTGGGCCTTTCTCTGGACTCTAGAAAGCTTCTGTGTTATAACATAAAGAAATTATGGATGATGAATACTGCCTCCGGTTCACTCCGCGTTCTCGTCTTCCTTGCTGCAGATAATGTTAACATCAAGCTAAAGACAAATGCATAGGTTAATTATCAAGAGATAGAAATGGTCTCACCTCTCTCCCTCCTATCTGTACCATGTCTGATGTAAGCCTTTATGGTTTCTTCTGTTCAGTGTTTCAAGTTTCCTCTTGTCCTAAATACCTATCAACTTGTCTTTTGTTAAGCATAAGTAAACTTGTCTTAAGTTTTTTATCCAAAGAAACAAAAGTTAGCTCTTAATGAGCCAAATTAGTAACAAATGTCTTAGGACACATACAATTACTTCCAGTCTCTTCAGAATCAATCACAACGATTTTGAATGTAGCCAACCTTTCTTTACCAATTTTGTTCTGTACCCCCACGATATGCGCCATCTACTATACCATTTTATGCATTTCCATCTAAAGCTTTCATAATTAAACTCAAATCATAGCAACACAAACCCAAAACAACCCCTAGGCAACAACCCCCAATCAAAGATTATCTTAACGCAAGTGTAAACTATAACATTTTTCTGGATAAGGTTGGAGCTACAGTATTCTATTCTGATGCCATGAGTGAGTCGTAAAACACAGTTTGAAACGGTTTTCTATTTCCAATAATAACTGTCTTTGTGTGTACTCTGGCTATTGTTGTCATGTGAATAATTCTATGGGTCATTATAGGTCTTTTCACATCAGCATTTAATTTTGTTTAGCTGTGCCACAACTCTCATGCGCTATGTCTGCTAACAGAATTTGACGTGTGTGCGTTAATGTTTGCTGGTGTATGCTTTTATTAAAATCACTTGCATTTCTTCTCCTGCTGTGGTAATGGATTGTATTTTTCTGCTTATGGCTTATGTAGTGTTTTTTTCCTCTGTAGAGTATTTGACACTAAAGGCAGGTAGCTCGGAACCTCCAAGAAAGGTTCCACATCAGTGAAACAACAGGAACCTCCACCTTACGTCAGGTTTTGCTGGGTACATGAGTGGGATGAGTGCTATCTGTGTGGTGTGTTGTTTAGCCAACAAATAAAATAAATCTCTTTCCTTTCCTCTTGCTTGAATATATCCAATGTCAGTTTTAAGTTCCTGGATTATCTGCAACATGCTGGTTGTGCCACCTGATTTTCAATTTTCTTAATTTACAGCACAGATAAACTAATAGAATAAGCTGGGATCGCCTGGTCTGCTCTCTACACTGGGCTGGTCTTCTTCAAGCGTGAAGTTTGGCGTATTCGACAAACCTATTCTAGTCATTTAATCTGTTGAGGACCTCTTGAGCCTTCTCCATCTCTGCAGTGTGCTGATAAGACAGCGTGTGTCTGTTGCTGCTGGTCACTCGGGCTCTCATCATCTTGCGGTGCAAACTACAGCTTTGTCACTGTGCCCGGTATCATAAGGGATCGGGGGGTCAAGAGCGTTTTTCCTAGCTCAAAAGAGTCCGTTGGCAGCAATTGTGTGGCAGGTGACACAGTCTTATTATTTACTAATGATATGTGCTTTTCACATCCACTGTATTTCTATATTCCCCCATTTTAAGATGCTTATACCTTAGCAGTGTCATCTTATGCTCCTCTTCGGGTTCATCAGCTGGATACTTCAGAATTATACAATAATTTTAATAATAAACAGTCAACTTCTCTCAGTATTGTTTTTTCTGGATTTGGGTCCACATGTGCCTGTAGTTAATCTGAGAATTCTGTTACCTTGTGTGGAACTGAGTTTTTCAATTTTCCTTTTTAGCCTTAATCGCGGTATTTAGTTGTTACTCTGTCTCCTTTTGTTTTCCTTTTTTTGTTTTCTTTGTTAGAAATAAGATAGTTTCTGTCTCTGCGTTTTTACCGTTTATTGCCTATTAGGGAGTAGATCTACTATAATACTGCACTGCAAGAATGATCCGTGAGTCCCCTTGGTTGGGCAGATCTATTCTCACGACCCTAAGTTTGGCGTGTCCATGGGTCTGACCCCTACGTCACCAACGTTTGCCTGAAGTGCCTTCATAGCCGAACCCGTAGGATGAACTTACCATTTTTGCCATTCCGGGGGTGAGGGAAGATGGAAGGAAGTATGAACATATGGCGGGTGTCGCGTGCTGAGTCTGGGGCATGCCGCGAATGGCGGCCCCGTCCGTGTCCCGCCGATGGTCTGTGCCGTCGGGACTGGCGTCCGGCCGGCCTCCGCCGCGGCGCTGTCCGGTGCTATGGGAGCGGTTCGACTCCTCCCTTCCCCTGCCGGGCAACGGTCAGAAAGCCAAGCTGTGCTAACCAGCGTCTTTCTTCTACACCCCCCTTCCCACTCCCCCCCCCCCCCCCACCCCCCGTTGATTTCTCTAGGTGTTAGTTGTTAATCCTCCGCTACCATCCATTGTAAATGTCGCTTTCACACCACTGTTGCACTGATCTCCCATCCCTGTCGGTGGGTTGCAGCAACTAGTCCCTTCCCTCCAGCGTTGCTTTCCCATGTCCAAAGACTATGTGGTAAGCCTAACATCGTTTTTAGCTTAAGGCTATGTCCTGACCCTACTAATGATAATCATTTTGACTCCCTTTCAAGACAACTACTACATGAAGGGGAACTTTGTGGAAATTTATTTTGCAATTTTTCCTGGAATAGGGGATATTTAGCTTCCCTTCTGTTGCTGCTTGCCGTCTAACGTCAAGGCCGCTGAAATGCCACCAGAGTAGGCCATTGTCATGACAATTTAACTTTAACAGCTATTTTTCTGCCTATTTCACTTTAACCTCAGTATTGGGTCAATAATGATCAGACATTGTGTACTATTGTATAGATATTAAGCCTCTAAAGTATGCATAAATTGGGGCTTTTGTTCCTTTTGTCGGTCTTGTTTACAGACTGGAGGATTGGTCCCGTTCTGAGGGAGGTGGGGTCCACACAGAGGTGGTGGATAGGGGGGCAATGATTAGTTGGACCGGTCTGATTGTTTGCGGGTGGAGAATACTGAGGTGTGCCTTAAATGGCAGTCATACACACTGCTGTGTCTTGTATTGTCCCCACTTCCTCTTCAAGTCAGTTCTCCTTAGTCCATGAAATGTTGTTTATTCATTTGTTTGTTTTTTTTTTTTTTTTTTTTTTTTGGTTAGGGGTGGTGTCATGCTTAGTAGGCTGTGTGGGAGGTCTTTGCATCACTTTTTCTCTTCTTTTTGTCTACTTCGGCTTTCATCTCTTTATTCACATTCATCATTATTCGGGTCAGTGATTAGTATCGATCACTATCCATAGACAATTTTCTTTGTTAGCAGCCACAGTGCATCAGGATTTCAGATGTTTTCGGCTCAATCTCGCTCTTTTGGTGCTTTAAATTTTCTGCCTAGTTCAATTTATTCTCTTGGGTGTTTTATGGGTATTTTCTTTTTGAGGGGTTCACTTTCCATAGCTATTCAGTATCTGTGTAATGTTTGTTAGTATTGTGTCTGTCATGAGGAGTGGGTTCATATAGGCTTGTGCGGCACAAAGGTAAGGGCCATTATTTGACTTTAGGGAGTTTCAGACATAACAACAACTATATACTCAGAGGACCTTCTTGATTACTATCAGACAGTGCTGAAACAGCGACATTTTAACACATGCAATTCCTACAAACGTGATAACAGAAGCTCTCCATGTAGGACTTTTGTACCAGCATCGTCAGGAAGTTGCCTACCCTGTTCTTTATTCAGTTTTTGAGCTGCTATCCCGTGTGCAGGATGCCATCCACGTGGTCTCTTTTGTTTTCAGAGTGCGCTGCTTAATATTACTTGGTGGTAGATTTTATTTAACATCTATACTTTATCTCGTATAAGATATTCTTTCACATATTATCTTTGTACTACAATTTGTTATTGAATGCCCGGTAGAACTCTCAAGTTATTGTCCTAGAAGTTGTGTGGGGCTTGGTTATATCTATCAAAACAAGCATATTTATCGCTCTCATCATCATCAAACGGTGGAGGAGAATGTGAGTTTTTTATTTGGCGTGTTTTTTCGGTGGCGTACTTTGCCCCGTCCGTTGCTAGTCATAACTTTTGGTCTACTGGCCTTATTTTTCTTTTTGGTGTAATTTTTAGTTGCTATTGCATCGGTTATTTTTACAACTGATATCTTTTGTTAGTTTTGACAAGGACCTACATGTGTTGTAATAGCAGCACGCTGTGAAAATAAACCCAGAGTTTCTCGACTTGGATTCAACTTGCAAGTAGGCGCTCTAACTTACTGTTTATAGGATCAGGGTGGCTTCTTCCCCTGAAAGCTGCCTGTACATAAGTCCTACTTGGAGTGATCTCTTGTACTCAGTGGGGAGTATGCGTGTGTGAAACTGTGCTTTCCAGCACTGTCGGTAAGTATTCACGAAGGATCCTCTGAGTTTATAGTTGTTTCACTTATGTCTGAGACTCACGCTTGTCGTAATTATGCACACTTAACCTTGATGCAAGAAAAACTCTTTTGTATCTCGCCTATTTCAGCTCTAATTAACAACGTACTCGAGCTGTAGACCGAGGTTGGGGTGGACATCTAAAAGGTTTGTACTCATCTTTAACAAATAGTGATTATTTGTTCTAGCTGAAAATTTTAAAGCCATCATTAAGCTGATGATTGAGCAGAAAAACATCTGCAAATCCTGTGCACTAGTGTGTTTTCTTGGATTTTGCTATGTTTAGTTGTTCTTACTTTCTCACCTCGTCCAGTTTCTGTTTGTATGTTTTTTCAGTGTTCTTAGCAAATGTCATCAAAAAGTAGAGTAAAGGAAGAAAATTAACTCTCTGAATTTCCTAATCACTGACACCACCCCTACCAAAATAAATAATAAAAAAAAAAAAAAAAAACTACTTGTATATTAATTCCGTTCTTGTACTATGGTGAACTGACGTGAGAGGAAGACAATACTTAAATCCATATAGGTGGTATGTCCCGAACTTTCAGGTTTCTTAGTTTTCTCCGCCCAGCAACTTTCTTGTCAAGGTCCCACTTAGTTGCCCCTTCTACTCCTCTGTGTGGCCCCCCACCTCCCCTCAGAAGGGAACAATCCTCCAGTGTATTCTCTTGTCCTGTCCGTCCACTTTCATTACCATCATCTTTTGCGTTCTTTAGTGCTTATTAACTCTACAATGTACTTATTCTGCTGTTTGTCAACATATATAGCACTAAAGTGAATTTTGGCAGAAATAGAGCTTTAAAGATTGTTCTTGTCATTGGCCCTTCTCTTGTGTTTCTGAGGCCCTTGGGTAGCTGCTGCTCTGATGGGAAGCTAAATTCTCCCCTCTCCAGAATAAATGATTGTGTCCACATTGTCCCCTTTCATGTATAGTATGTCCTGTTGAGCTTTTGTGGATTAGCATTGTTGGGCTGGGATGGGACTGAGCCGGTTCGTATTATCGTGTTGGCGTATCCATATTTCTGTGGTCATGGGTTTCTACCGGGGGGGCGGGTGGATGGTTTGGCTCGATTATCTCTCCCAGCGGTGTTCAGTAACATGGTGAAAGCGACATTTTCATGACGGTAGAAGGAGGTTAACAACTATAAAAAATGAGAAATAAACGGGGGGGGGGGGTGGGGGTGGGAAGGTGGGTAATTAGAAGAAAGAACGCTGGTATGCACAGCTGGGCTTCCTCTGAACGCTGCCGCGGGTGTGTCCGATCCGCCCCCACATCCTACGGTACACAGCGGCGCCCGGTCGGCTCGGCCCGGCTCGGGGCCCATCCAGCGCTCCACAGCGGCGGGGATCGCGGCCCGTTGCCAGCCCTTTCGCCGCTCCTGGCTCAACAACTCTTCAGTCATTCACAGTAGTGTGGCGGCCCTCCTTCACTTCTTCCCCTCTCCCCCAGTATGAAAAAACTGGTAAGTTACATCATACGGGTTGGCTCTTGAAGGCCACTTGGCAATACGGGTGGCAGGGGGGGGCCCACCTGCGAAACCGCAATCTTCTCAGGGTACGTGTGTATTGTTACGGCACCCCTGGTCTCCTCGGGCTTTCTTGCAGTCAGATTTATTCTGTTCTACTCACTTTGGCATTTTTACGTAATATGCTCGTGTTCGGCTTAGGGGCTCGTTTTTTTACTAGATTTTTATTTAAGGGTCAGTGTGGATGGGATGTGTGTCTGTCTGTTTTCAGTGAAGGATTAAAATTGGTGTATAACTCTGTGCCACTATAAGTTTCATACTGATCTTATTGTCCTTCTGGCAACTGTGGTATCCTTTATCCATGATACACAATACCTCAGAGTTTGTCTGGGTGTTGGTATTTTTTGATTTTTGCTTGTTTTCCAGCTGTGTACAGACAGAGGGCATTTCTGCTGCTCCTCGTGGCGTTGGTAATGCACGTTATTGGGTTTTGTATTCCATGTGTGTAATGCACTTTTTTTGTAATTTGAAGTAGTACTGTTATACTGCCACTCATTTGCTGCCTTCACCGCTATTTTGGGCTTGTTCTACGCTGGCACAAAGTGAAAGTGTCTCTGCTGGCTCTGTCTTTGGCGTTGGTGCTCCGGCAAGTTACTGAGGACCAGAGAGACACGGCAGCTTCAGTTTCAGCTGCGTTTCTCTCACGGGGCTTGTAGTAGAGGCTACTTGTGGACGCATCTTTTTGACGGTTTTGTTTGCTATACGCCTATCGTCAGCTTGAATGACCTGCCCTTGTAAGAGCAAGCATGATCCTGATTTCCTTATATAAGTTCTATTTTTTTTTATCTGTGCTGTTTATTTACAAATTGTATTGCTGGGGGGCACTTCCTCAATGGTGGCGTATTGCCTGGTTTGTAAACTGTCTTTTGGT
This sequence comes from Indicator indicator, assembly GCF_027791375.1. Lineage (NCBI taxonomy): Eukaryota > Metazoa > Chordata > Aves > Piciformes > Indicatoridae > Indicator > Indicator indicator. Next base: position 12,841 of record NW_026539257.1, on the reverse strand, counting down.
TATTTTCACTTTGGGTTTGTGTTTTTTTTATTGGTTGACGCTGTTTGTTAATCTCGGTGTCAGCCTCTTCCATTTTCTCGTCCCACTATACCTGTTAAGTGTGGTTCCATTCTGTGTCTCTGTTGTGGTATCTTCTTGGATCTCAGTACAAACTGCACATTTAGTTGTCATATTTCCTACTTTTTTATTCACTTCCACTTGAAACACACATGCTTTTTTCCTTTCCCCGTTCCGCTCATTTTTTTTCGGCTAGGGTGTGGTGGTTGCTAATGGTATTAATCTACTTTCATTTATTGCTCTCATGCTCTATGCAGTTATCTGTCAAAATGAAGCATGTTTGTGTGCAAAGTTTATCTATATTTAATGCTGTTTGTAAATTGACCGATATTCCCGTTTATATTCACTTACAATTCAGTTCCATGTCTCCCTTTGACTTTATGGTGATAGATTACCCTGTTTCCATACTGTGTTTTTTATCGCTCTTTCTGTCATGGTTTGTAGGGTAGCCTCCTTATTCCTTTTTTATGCTTAGTTTCACTGAGTGTTGAGTGGTATCGGTCTCGGGGATCGTGGTGCCTTGGTGGGGGGGTGCTTGGTTTTGTGTTTATTTATTTTGCTTTTGATATGCAATTAATATTGTTTGTAGTTGGCGCAATCAGCTGGGTCACCTGTTCTTTATTTTGGTACTCGTAAAGGTTGGCTTCATTCTGCTTATCTCTGTGTGTTGTGCCTTTTGCATTTAATTGTTTGTGCTCCGTTGTCCTTGTGGTACTATTGGGGCCAGTTTCTTCTTGCGGTATGCACTTGGGTTTTTTATCATGTTTCTTGGGGTTTCGTTTACTGCTTAGCATAAGACTAGTTGCTAGTTTTTCCATGAGGTTCGGGTTTCCGATTGTGAAGTGGTGGTTGTTGGGGGGGGGAGGGGGGGGGGTTGGTTTTTTTTAGGGTATTACATTTTATCTGTCACATCTCTACTGGTTTTTTGTGGCTTAGGTTTCCCAGTTCTATCCGCTTGTGTTTCTACCTTATCCTGTGTAGTTTTTTGCTTGTTAATCTTTTCTACTGCTTGTTTGTTTTTGGGGGTCTATGAACTGGTTGTTGCTGCTCATGGTGGGCGGGCACTGTGGGGTATCTAGCTCTTGCGCTTTCATGTAGGATAACCCAATGATGTATTGTTATATTTTTATTTATTGGGGGTTGAGTGCATCTTGCTCGGGGTTGTATTCTCATCTTTACTTGTCCCCTAATTGGGTATGCTGTGCATGATTTTTTAACTAGTTGGTGTCGGGGGTATTGTACTATTGGATTTTCGTGTTGGTAACGTGTTCTGAGACTTATGTGGTAGGGTGTGGTTTTTTTCTCTTTCAATTCTACACCTATTGTGGCTATTCAATAGCTAATAATACTCGGTGGGTTGTTTAAGTGACATGTTGGCTCTGGTGTTGGTAGGTTAATGAGGTCTACAATTCTGAAGCTCCTCTCTTTCAAGTTTCACCTCCCCTTCGGATTTGGGGCAATAGTAACCAAGCCTGTAAGTTTTGTTACTCTGCATGTTGCATTGTGTGGATTGAGAAGAAATTACCTTGTGTAATAAGAGTGATGCTTTTGATTACTTATTTGTTTTATTAGTGGGTTTGCTGGTTGAGCCTTTTTTAAATATCCTTAATATTTTCCTGTGTTTCAGTCTTACTCGGCTTGTCTGGGTGGTGGTTCGGCCTACTTACTTTTTGTTTCTCTTGGGTTAGTGTTGTGGGGGTGATTCTGACTGTTATTTTTTTTTCAGCTCTTTTTGTATGCTTCAGTTTTTTGGTCTTATAAGTGGGATGTTTCCTCTGTATTTTCCGTGTGGGGGGGGATGTTTGTGATATCTTTTTTTTCTTTTTTTGCTTTTTGATTGATAGCTGTGTTCCCTGCAGACTCTTTGATGTAATTTAAATAGTGGCTGTTGCTATACTATTTTGATTGAGTCCTACATTTCCTTATGTGTTTTTCTTTTCAGATTGGTTTCATTTTGGATATTAATTTGATTCTCTTGTGTAGTTTGGAGTGTGGTACGTGTATAGCAGTCTGTTTATTTTGTCACCTATGATAGGGTTAGGTCCATCTGGTTCGGGTGGTGTATGGTTATTAGACAAATCCTACGGGCTAGTCCTTTTCTGGGGGACACTGGGCTCTCCTACAATGTGTAGGAGGGTTGTTGGAAGGTGTATGATAACTCTGTATGTTCATCCTTGACCTCACTGATAATTCAGCTGCCTTTGTGCTTCTGCTCGTTCGAGATCTGTCTAGTGTCAGGTTTTGGTACCGTGGATCGCGGTTTTGTTTTTTAAATTTTTCTCCTCTATATTACTATAAAGGATAGGTACCTCTTTTGCTTCTCTTCCCTGGTGACTATCACTTTTCTCCTCCCGTTTGGACTCTCTTGGTTGTTATGGATGTTGCTGTAGCTCCTGTTTTAGCACTTTTGTGCTTGGCACGGGTTGTCTCCTTGCATTGTCTTCCGGATTATCTTTGAATTGATCTATTGACACTCTCGTACTCTGATCTCAATTGCTTCTGGGGAATTTCACTTTTTGTAAACTATATCTACTTTTTCTCTTTTTAATGTCAATTACATCTCTCTGGTGTTAGTTGTCTTGGACGTGACAGCCTTTGTCTGTCGTTTGGTATGGAGGTTCTTCGCTTATATCTACTCTGTGTTTTGCATTAGATTGTTATGCATAGCTCTTACGGTGGGATGGGGTGCTGTGTTCTTCATCTTTATCTCTATCTTTTGTTCTTTTATAGAATTGATGAGTTTAGGGGTTGATTTAGATTTTATGTCGGATCGGTTGTGTTGTGTTTTTTAATTATGTTAATATTACGCAAATATTCTTTGTCACAACAGGTTCCAGGGGCTTATGGTCACGACTTTCGTGCTGTTTGCGTTTGTTCATAACCTCAATGGGGTTTTTAAATGCGTATTTCCTGGGATTTTTTTTGGCTTTTTATTCTGCTCAGTCTTTTGCTCTGCTGTTCGTTTTCTTTCTTTTCATTTCAAATCATTGGGTCTCTTGTTGTTTTCTGATTCGTTTTTATGTGCTCTTTATCCTTCTTCTGTCATCATTAATTATCAGGGCTGTAGCTGATTTTATGTTGATCGTTGGTATTGGTCTGCCTACCTGCAGTCATTCTCTTTATATTTATCATGTGGTGTTGTTTTGAGGTTAATTGTCGATACTTCTGCGTTTTGAGGCTGTGATTTGTTGCATTTGTATGCTTTCAAGTATGTGACCTACAGTAGATCTTTCAAGGTCTAATAGGTTTCTTCATGCTTGATATGGAACAGAGTGATAAGATTACAAAACTGGCATATTTGCTTTTGGTTTTCATGGGTTGATTTCAAATTGATCTTTGCTGTATTTACGTGCCTCTTGAGTTTCGCTAGTATGGATATAAAGGGTATGTGATGGGTTGAGAAAGGTTATGTTTTCAATTTGTTTGGGGGGGGGGCTATAGTTATTTCGTCTTGTGGAAATTTGTTGGGTGAGTTTTTCTGTCTTGTTACAGGTCGTTTGTCTATGTTGTATAAGTTTTAGGATCTATCTTTTCTTTTTTTTATACAAGATACTCCCTTTATGTGTTTTAAAATTAATGGTTTTATGAAAACAACTTTAATTCTTGTTGATGTAGACTTTCCTGTAACACTATAGAGCTTTTGCGTCTTAGTTGCTTGTTTGGCTGGTGTCAGTGTTGCTTCATGCATTGAATTTATATAATAATGCTCAAGTTCACTCACTTAAAAGCTATGTATATTGACTGTTTACATTCTCTTGTTACGTTTTTACCTGGATCCAGGGTACTTAAGCATGTTTGCTGAAGATTCTAGGTTTCATTCACACCTTTTGTTCGCTTTTTGGATTAATATTATCTATATCTCACTGCTGCCTAGCATTTGTATTCTCATGTTTCACCCCTCCCCACCTCCCCCTAAGCCCTATGTGGGCTGTCCACTTTATTGTTTTTATTATTTCGCCACTTTTTAGAAAAAAATTTTACATCCCCCCCCTACTATACTATACACAACAATTTCTCTACTTATACCTCTATCCATTCAACTTCCTTCTACTTTATTAAGTTACATCATAATATACTACGCGCTCCACGTATATTACTTTCATTCTGACCCTTTAGCCGTGAATTTTACTCATCTACTAAACTTTGCTCGTCTCATTGTCTCTTTTTCTTTTAAGCAGTGAAACCTAGCACATACAAGTCTATTGAACAAAGTAATTTGCATTCTAGCATTTTTCCATATGAATCAATCGGTGGTGGGCTTTTGCCGCCGAACCTCGTTGTTTTTAAGTGCTTTTCAGCTTTTGGCTGTGATGTTATTTTTTTGATTGTTTTGGGATTTGTTGTTTTTTTTTTGTTGTGTTTTGTTTTGTTTGTTTGTTGGGGGGTTTGGCTTTTTTTTCCCACTTGTGTCATGAGTATCCAGTTTAACGAGCTACAAACAATCTGCTTTCCGAAAAATCTTCATCCTTTTATAATTCCAATTTGTGTGCCTTATAAGGTATATTTTTAATGTCGTTTGTATACTGTTGGCTTTTATATCCATCTGTTCAGTTTGTAATGCTATTTGCCGTCCTACTACTCCCGAGGTTGTGTTATTTTCTTATGTGCTTCAGCTTTTGCTTCGTGTATGGTTTATTCACCTTAATCTGTAAAAGTGAAACTGCAAGTATCCTTGGCTGTCTTCTTAGTTCAATATCCTATATATTTTTTATTTTCGTCAAGATTCATGTGTCATTGTCTTGTATCTGTCAACGTTCGTGTTATTGTGCAACAGTTCTTTTCTTATAGTGCTAAACCTGGTGTTCTTTTCGTTCTTTTTTTTTCCATTTTGAATGGTTTATAGTGGTGTTTTTTTTTTTTGGGGGTCGTTTCCCTGTTCTTTTTTTTTGTGTTTTCCGTTTATTTTTGGGAATTCTGGCGTTTGTTCTGTTACTCTTTTGTATACACTCCAGGTTTTTCCTTAGTTTTCTCTTTGTGCTCGTGTTGATCACGGGGAGTGTCGGTTTGCATGGCCTTTTCCGATTAATCAGCAGATAGCAGGGCTATTGGTTTGGCATAGTACTTTCACTGTTTTCGGGGGGCCGGGTTTGTTGTGGGGGGGGTTGTGTGTGTAATATATTGATTCTTGCTTATTGCGGATTGTACATTTGCACTTTTCCTATAGCATTCTCCTTCCATAAAATGAGAGGAGACCCGTTGTCCTTACATTTTTGAAGATGTAAGCATAAATTAAAAACAATCCAATTTTTTCTTTAGGTTTATTTATGCCCTGTTTAAAGTCTTACCCATCTTTCCACCAAAGTCCCCCTTTCCTTTTTTCCCGCTGGCTTAGTCTTGTTTTGTTTAGATTAGATTACCTGTGTATCTGTGCTGCTCTATGTAGCATACTCCTCTGCGTACAGTAAATCATGTATGTGCAGTTGTCTTTCCATCAATTATGTATACTTTGCTAGGTACTTCCTCTTTATTCCCTGTATTCATCATGTTTCCGCTCTTCATAATGTACTTTGTATCATATTTCGTTTCTGTGATTGTGTGATCCTTCTACTCCTGTCCTCTCAATGTTGTAGCTATGCCGGCTTAGGTCGGCAGTTTTCGCCTGTGTCCTTCTGTGTCTGTTGCTGCACACCATGGGTGTTTGCATGTGCATAGTCTTTTCTTTCCGTTATTGGCAAGATTTTGACTGTGGTTGAGGTCTAAAACCTATTTCATCATTCATCTTTTGCTTCTACATGTGTGTTTAGGCTAATCTTCACTCCACCTATTCTGCGGGTTATTCTGTTTTTGAATAATTTCTTTTCCTCTAGACTATGAAGGATGAACATTTTAGCTTTACCTGTGTTGAGTCTCCAAGTATTTTTGATTTTGTCTCTTGCGGTAAGAATCTATTTGTAAAGCTTGTAATTGTTTTTAATGCGGCCCAATTCCTTCTTCATCATTAATGAGCTTTGAAGGCACTGGCTTTATGTTTTCTATTGCAGCCATTTTACAGCTTCTCCACCGTGATGGTGCTAACTTATGCTAAATGGAGCATATGCTGCTATCACCCATGTCTGGATTTGAACTATAAATTATAAAAAATAAAACCCCTCTACTATCGGTGTTGAGTCCACTTTTGCGGCTCGGGGTATAAATACGGATATTCAGTATGGGAATTGAAAAAAGTGGAATTGTTTTAGACGGTTGATTGTTTGTATTAATAGAGACCCCGTGGTTCCATCTTAATTTAATCAGCCTGAAATCAAAGACTCGGATATATGGTCCACTTATATTATCATTTGTAATTGTTACCCGGTTTATGCGTGGTGGGATGTTAGTTTCACTGTGGAGTTAACTGGTAATTCGTAATTTCTAACTTACTTCTTTCATCTGTAGTATATCCAATATTCCCCCTGGAACGTCAGTCCTCATGCAATTAAAGAGGAGAGAGCTCAGTCCCTTCTGTGCTCCTCTCTCAGGATAGAATAGCCAACATGCTCGGTCGAAGATATCTAAACATCTTCCATCAGTGCACAGTGTGGATTTCCTGGTCTTGACTATCATTGTAACATGGAGAAACATGGGTTGTTAAATAACTACGATGGTGTTGGTCTTTGTCTATCTCTGCTTCTTCTATTTTCCATCCATTTATTACACCCTTACTCACCATTTCTGCATTGTAAACTGCTGACTCAGCCATACGCCAAGGATTGCTTGATAGGTATAAAAAACCTTGACAGAAAGTAAGGACATCTGGTCTTTTTTCCTTTTCTTGTGTCCGTTAATATCAATTTCAAACTCTGAAACTTGTTTGCTTAGTCCCCCAATGAGAGGACAGATTGTTTTTCTGCCTTGCTTTATGGTTAGTTGTGTTTCTGGCTGTGGATGTTCCGGCTTGTCCTGATTCAAATGTTTGTGTATATGTGTGGATATTAGGCCTCTTGTGGTGGATGATACTAATAGTGTGGGCTAATTTTGCCAGTGGTTTGTATAGAAATTTGTATGAACTTAGGACCCTTACCTTTGGGCTTCGGCACATTCTGCGTTCGCAGTGGCAAGTTCTGCTTCTGGCTGCGTTTCTTCTTCGCTTAGCTTAGATTAACAGTACTGGACCTTGACAGCTTAGTGATCTACGTTCGCTCTTTATAACCCTGTTGTTCTGACCATGGGGTTCTGGGGTAAGCTCCTGTTAGAGCCCAGGTGTGGGTCCCGTGGGGAAGCAATGGATTCGGTGTGTTTTCTTTGAGTGATATATGTGATTCTGGGTGTGATTGTTGGGTATGTTACTATAGTCATTTGCTTTTGCGCCGGCGTGTTAATGCAGCCTCTTTTCTTCCTGACTGGCCCTCCTGGTTTGGTCGGGGGGTTATGTCTCGCTCTCGCGGGACTCTCTATGACAGCCTGTCTGCGGTTTGGGAATCTGTACTTCTGTCGTTTCCTTTTGGATATTTTTGGGATTGTGTTTTAGAGCCCATATACTTGCAGAAACATCATCACACCTGGCCTCCTTGTGACTTTAAGTTCCTTCTAATGTTTTATAGGATTTTGTTCAGATGTGTGAAGCTTATCTTCAGTTCACGTCTCATCTTGTGTTACGCCCTATTACTTGACTTTCTATTCGCGTTACTTGAGCTCTTCCATGATTTATGTTTGACTGCTTTTGATGCTGTTCTCAAATGGAATCATGTGCATTCCAAATGCATCTCCTCCTTAGTTCTTTTCATATTTTATATAAAATGTATTATTTTTTCTTGTTAGGTTCGGCGGGGAAGGTATCCAAGTCGGTAAGGTATAGGGATTAATGATTGGTTTAACAGTTGGTGAGAACTGATTTTTATGTATTTATTCTGATGTTACATACTGTAAACATCTTTTGGTTTTTGTTTTGTTGTTTCCATTCTTACTAGTTTAGGTGTGTCCTTAGTTCTGGGTTGTTGGGTGGTCTGACTTTTCCTCCTCCAATGTTACAGACTGCTATTGATGTATGATAATTAAGATTACCATTTATGTTTGTAATACATACTGAGTCCACAATGTATCATAGTCTAATGATTTGATTCCGGTTAGTATGTAGGCTTCATCTTAATATTTCTTTAATATCATCTCACTAATTTTACTGGTCTGTAAGAGAGTTGCCAAGTCTCTATTGTGACTGCGATATTATGCATGCTAACCGTCACCAGAAGGAACAATGTTGGTTATGATTAGGAATTTGAATATACTAAACCTAAAACTTGATAATATTTTCCATAGTCATTCTACTGGTGTTTGCCTGTTTATATGAGTACGCCTATTCTGGTTATTGATTTTTGGCAATGCAGTATGATTGATGACGGACTCTTTGTCGGTGCATCCTTAGGTTTGGCATTGTTTTCATGTCCTTCCTTGTTATTTGGCGTTTAGTGCGGTTCTGTATTATTAATTGTTACAAGGAAGTAATTGGAACAAGTAATGACAGAATGCTGCGCCAATACCTCCCCCAGCTTACAATCTATTGTTCACTTCGTTGCTAAAGAGAGGTATGAGGCTAGTGTGTTAGGAGTTTTTAGACCTTTTGCCATTTGGAAAATGCATTGTCCTACAAAGAGTTTGTCTTATAGGGAAAGGAAATTTGCACTGTGTTGCTTATACTCTTGAGCACTGTAAATCACTTCTTTGTATAGTTTTGGATGGTCAGATTTGCAATTATTCTCCTTGATCTGCTAGTTGTTTGTATCTTGATCACTTGTGTTTAATTTCCTTGTTTAATATAGATATTAACAAATTTGTCCCCTTGCTACATTTGCGTTCCTGATAGCTGCCTCCTTCTCCCTTCCGTGGTTTAAGCTTTCATTTTTGTTTTATTTATCTTTAGGCTTTCCAGCTTGGATTACTGTGATACCGAATGTCGGTTGGTGTGTAATAACCCCCACTTTCAGTTATGATTTTAATAGTATTTCTATTATTTTTATTGTACCAATACAAAGCATGATAGTAGTTGGTTTTGGGTGTCTTTGGTCCTTTCCCCGGTTCGCTGGTCTCGGATTTTTATGGCATGAAGTGACTGGACATAACATTCCTTGTTTTAGTAATATTTGTGTAGTTGCTGCGGTGAACTCTTACACTACTGCTTTTTGTCTGTTGGCTCCGTGCTTTCATTATTCCTGCGTGTCCTCCTTATCAAGGGCTGTGTCCGGAGGAGGTCACAAGGAAGGGCGACTGCGCAGCCCTTTATTCCTCCTCCCCATGGGGGAAATGATTGTTTACTCAGCTGGTGGTCACAAAAATGTTTCTTGTCCTGATGTGGGAATAATACCTATCAGGGGGCTCGTTACCTTTGAGGAGCTAAATAGGGGTTGTCTGTAAGCTGTGCAGTTGAACTTGCCTCGGCTGTTTCTCAGCCATACTGCTTTAAATACCTTTATCCAGTCGCTGTCTCAGGATCTTAAAGATCCTGTCTGCCTCAGCACAGATCTTGCGGCTGGGTTCTCCTGCATTTATTAGGGTACTCTACCGGTACGATACTACTAGCCCTAAGGTGAAAATTATCCCAAACGCGTGTTTGGAATGCTGACACTGCCTTGGACTATCTGCTTAGTTGTTTTCAGGCACTGCTTCCTGGGCTCGGGTGGCAGTTCCGGGGGTCCTCTAGGAGTGTGTAGCATTTTCGGGTTTGCTGACTGATCCGGTTAGGTTTCATGTGGGGAGGCCTTACTCAGGATTTGACCTTCAAATCTGAGGTCTGGCGCTGCAGACTCGGCTGGCGCTACGGTAACATATCTGCTGTGTCCTCCTTTCTGAAATTTTCTCTCTGTTTTGCTCTCGGTTCCTGTTCCCAGACTATACTGAATTGCTTGGTAGTACAGTGCGACAATGTGGTCCTGCTGTTCGATGGAATAGGTTCTGTTGTTGTCAAGTTTTATACCTAGCTCGCTTATTGATTTTAAATTTAAAAATAAATATTCCACTTTTATCCATGTCGTTTTCCTTTTTTGTCCGGGTCCTCTCCTTGGTACAAACATGTCATTGTGGAGACTAAGCTGTGAAAGACTTGCTTGCTTTGAGAAAGAACCAGTTTTTCAGACAGCTGCAGCAGTCGTCTTGTATTGTCTACTGGGAGGGACTTTTTGTGGTTGGTGGGTTTTTTTATTCAGGTCCCTTGTGGGTTATATACTGGTTTAATTACAATATTCTTGCTTGGCCACTGGTTGCTGGCTGGTAGTATTTTTGGCTTCTCTGTTGGGCTCTCTCCTTCCTGTATTGTACTATGCCTTTCATCTGGTACTGTATATTGCCCCTCCTATTTCGTTTGTAAGACAAGAAACTTTTTTGTGACTTGTATTTGGGGTCAGTGGTTTTGCTTAACTAGTTTGGAACTAAAGATTCTCTCTTTAGATTATTTCTAGTCTTTGTATACCTCTTCCCTGTGTTCGTACTGGTTTATCACGGTTTTCTACACCGCCAGTTGGCTCTTCGGGCAATGCTCTGGTCCGATTCCTCTCCAATCTGTTCTTCATGCTTTTTTGCGTCTGTTGGATTGATTACTGTATAGTTTATTTTTTTGTTAGGAGTTTATGGGTGGTGTAGGTTATATCCGTCTGGCTGCCAGCCATTCCAACACCACTAATCGGACTTATTAGTGTTCCGGGATCAAAGCTTGTACCATTTGCTTGGTTGATCTCCTCAATCGCCCTTCTTGCCTGCCTAAACTCTTTTAGTCCTCGCCCCTTGTTTTCTCTGACTCTGATTATCTCATTCGGGGGTAAGTATGACCATAAGTTGCCTTACATAAATAGCGGTCTATCGTACTTTGTCAGGGGGGACGCAGTATGCACGATCCACATAGGGTAACCCTTGCCTTGCTGCCATCTCTGCCTGTAGCATTGGTTTGTCATCTACTTATGTCTGGTCTCCCATTTGGGGCTTTCCTATTTGTGATTGGCTACTCTTGCGTTTTTGTATAGATATACCGCCCCTTGCTTTAACCTCCTTGTTATCTCTCATATGTTTGGTTTAATGTTCTTACTGCTGATTTGAACGGTAGGTTACCTAGTTTGCCTGCTTCTTATGAGATAAAATGGAATAATTAGAAGGTTGGCATTTTTATGAAAGCACATTTTCTTTTGGTATTTTCGCTGATCACAATCTTCAACTGTTTGGCGTGTGAAGACTACATGTAGAATCACTTAAATTCCTCTATGGATCAAATTTTTACTTTAATGTCTTATTATAGGAGACAGCGGAGGGGCAAGCCGATATATATCGGAATAATCATTCTAATGTGTAAGCTTTTCATAATCAAAGGGGAAGAAAAAAAAATGAGTTCAAGTTGATTTACATTTTCTTCTGTGCTATTCTTTTCAAAGTAGTAATACCACAACATTATAATTGTCCTTTAAACAGAATTTGGATAACCATTCCTATGGATGCTCTCGATAGTCAAATAATAAGAATGGTGGAGTGGCCATTTTTCTATCATGGTTTAGGGTGGTAACACATCGGTACGCAGGTGGTTTCCCCTAACGTGATATAACCAGAGGAATAGCCTATGGCTGATATCGCCAGAGCAAAATTAAAAAGCATTGCTGAGACAGCCATTTCTCTTTATCATACCTCGAAATGGTGTGACCTATAGTAACTAACAACTGACTATTGATATTAATTCTTTCAGTGATGGGGCAGCTGGTTAGTCTATGGTAGCCTGGCAGGTATCATTTTATGATTTTTACACTAATTCAGCTATGAGTTAACTGTCTTATTGGTTCCTTATGTTGGTAATTTCCACGTTTTGAGCTATTACCTATTGATTTTGATCGGAAGGATTAAGCTTAGTTCCAGAATCGTGAACTCACAGATAGATTTACTCGTCAAGTATTGTCTGTTGTTTTTTTTGTGTTTTTTTTTTTGTAATACTTCGTATACGTATACCTGAGGTTTGTGTCTCAAAATACATGTCTGCGTTCTCATGAAGTTTATATGAATAGCTGCTGGCAGATAATTTTGCCGATTAACCATCATCGTTAATAATATTTCTGTGTCAAAATCATGATGAATGTGGTGGGCCATACGTGTAGAATACTTTAATATGTCCAAGCTATGTTGTCATTTATGAAGGACTCCTATTATAGGTGTTGTGCAAATATGTGTTTTTACATGTCTGATTGTTCATTGTTGGTCCCAGGATAAAACACAGTGTTTGCCGGGATTATAAAGGTCTTCTGCGTAGAGATTTTTTAACTAAACCATAATCATGTCGTGGGTTACAGAACTGTGATTTTCCGTAAGGAGTCCTCTGATTACAATAATTTAAATATATTTAAAGATTGCTGATTTTAGCTTCTATTAACTTTGGTCTTTAAATCTTTTAGTATGCGGGTGATGTTTTTAAATTTTGTCGGCTGTGCCCACTCGCTTTATGTACATCGGCTGATTGCTGCCCGGCCCCTTTCCTCATCTGCTTTTTCCAGGGCTGCCTGACTTTAGCATTTCGGGCTTTTTCTATTATCTTTTATTGTTCTATTGACACGCAGCATACTTGTTTTATATGTCTATTGTGGATTGAGTTAGCAGTTCCTCAATGCCTGAACTTTCCGATCTTGCCTATAATTTCTCTTCGTTACTCATCCGCTCTCGTGCTTGATATGGTTGTACCAGTGTTCTCCCCTAAGGGGTACGGGTGGACAGTCGTCCCTAGCCTCGGTGTTTTTGGCGCTTCTTTGATCTTCTGATGTTCTTTCATTTGTTTTACCCTGCACTCAACATTCTGGGGTAGGTGTTGCCCTATGGGCCACTCATTGTGTTTTGTAGCTAAATTGCTATGCACGAT